>NW_026644780.1:0-110052 GCF_030020395.1 Manis pentadactyla
ATGACCCTTGAAAGCAGCACATGGAAAGATACAACCTACCAGTCTCCACACCGCCTCACCTCTCAGTTTTACGCCAGATGTTCCCGCATCACAGCTTCTCCTCTTCGTTCCCGTTTTCTCGGCTGGTTGGTGTTCTGGGAAAAAAAAAAAAAAAAAAAAAACAGTCAGATTTGGAATGAAGTGGTAGGGGGTTTCGTAAGATTCTGTTTGACCACCATCAGTAGAACCAAAAGACATCCTTCAGTATGGGAGAATATACTCACCGATGACATATCTGATAAGGCGTTGCCATCCAAAACATGTATCAAGAGCTCACGAACCTCAACACACAAAAAGCAAATGAATCCAGTTACAAAATGGGCAGAGGCTCTCAACAGACACTTCTCCACAGAAGCAATTTCAGGTGGCCGGCAGGCACATGGAAAAGACGCTCCACATCGCTAACCATCAGAGAAATGCACACTAAAACCACAACGGGGTATCACCTCACACCAGTTAGGATGGCCACCACCCAAAAGACAGACAACAACAGATGTCGGCAAGGGTGTGGAGAAAGGGGAACCCTCCTACACTGCTGGTGGGAATGTCAGTCAGCTCAACCATTGTGGAAAGCGGTATGGAGGTTCCCCCAAAAACCAAAGAACAGAAATGCCATTTGACCCAGGAATTCCTCTCCTAGGAATTTACCCTAAGAGTGCAGGAGCCCAGTTTGAAAGAGACAGATGCACCCCTATGTTGATCACAGCACTACTTACAATACCCAAGAAAGGGAAGCAACCTAAGTGTCCATCGGGAGATGAAGGGATAAAGAAGAGGTGGTACATACACACTACGGAATATCACTCAGCCATAGGAAGAAAACAAATCCTACCACCATTTGCAACAACACGGACGGAGCTAGAGGGTGTTATGCTCAGTGAAATAAGCCAGGTGGAGAAAGACAAGTATCCAAGGATTTCACTCCTCTGGTGAGGTATGAGAACAAAGCAAAAACGGGAAGGAACAAAACAGCAGCAGACTCACAGAACCCAAGAATGGACTAACAGTTACCAAAGGGAAAGGGACCTGGGAGGACGGGTGGGGAGGGAGCGATAAGGGGGTAAAGGGGGCATTACGATCCGCACACATAATGTAGGGGGTGGGGGGCCACAGGGATTGCAGTGTAACACACAGAAGACAGGTAGTGATTCCATAGCATCTTACTACATTGATGGACAGCGACTGTAATGGGGTGCGGGGAGCGGACTTGATAATGGGGGGGAGTCTAGTAACCACAATGTTGCTCATGTAATTGTACTCTAATGGTAACAACAAAAAAATCACAATGAGCTATCACCTCACAGCATTCAGAATGGCTAGTTCCCCAAAAAACAAGAAATAACAAGTTATTTATGAGGATGTGGACAAAAGGGAACCGTCATGCACTGTTCGTGACCATGTAAATTGGTGCAGCTACTATGGAAAACAGTGTGGTGGTTCCTACATATATTAATAGCGGTTTCATCTGACCCAGCGTTCTTTTTCATACACAGCAGTGTAACTCCTTTCAGGATACTGGACCTGTTTCCAATGCATACACCACCAAGCAATTCTTGAACACCAGCAGGGTGTCTGAGAACTCAATGCTGAGGCTATCTGCCCAGAGACAACACCAGATTCTACAGGGTAAGGTTTCTATCCTCAAGACTGCCCTCCTCCCCAGCTCCAGAGCCTGGTTGCAAGCCCCACGCAATTAGCTTGTGCTTCCCACCTGCAGGCTAAGATTGCGGGTTCCAACAACTTCCCCTTTAGGTCTGCCCAAGTTGCTAAGGTGCCTCAGAATCTCAGAAGAACACTCACGTTTAACAAAGAGTACCATAAAGGACACAACAGCCGGATGAACACACACATATGGCAAGGTCCCAAATAAAAGAGCTTCTATCCTCCTGGGGTGCTTGGGGCCTGGCCTGGTGGCATGTGCAGGCCACCTGGTTCCCCAGGCATGGAAGCTCTGACAGAGAAACAGGAGATGAGAGAGATGTGCTCTTCTCTTAGGGTTTTGTGAGGGCTTCACTGCAGAGTCATGACTGACTGAATCACTGGCCATTGCTGATTCAGCCTCCAGCCCTCATCCCTTTCCTCTTCCCTGGGGGCTGAGGGCTAATAATTTCCATCCTCTAATCACAAGCTTGGTGCCCCTGGCAACCAGCCTCTAACCTAGGATAGGGCCCCAAAGCCTCTGCATTAACCTAACAAGACACCCATTGGACAGTTATGGCTCAGAAGGATCTTCAGGAATTGTGCACGAGGAGCAAAAATACCTAGGAAATGTATTTTGGTCATCTCAATTACCAAATATTTACTTATCATCAGTCATATCACAACAGGTGTCCCCACATACCCATAATGCCTGCAGGGACCTCCCTCTCCCCAAGACGAGGCACAGAGCTTCCCACTTCCACCATAATTTCCTTCACAGTCATGACACTGATCTGCACCAAGGACGATCCCTTTCAGGAGGATAAAGTGAAGGCTTCCGGCATAATGCCAAGGCCAAGGAGGCCCTCCTCCCCAGGGACATGGGGCAGAGAGATGGGAGAAATGGCTTCAGGAGTCTGTTTTCCTGTCAGCCGCTCTCCACTCCCCCAGCCTCAGCTGTCACCTCACCACCCAGCCTGACACACAGGGGCTTGCGAAGAAAAAAATCCTGGAGTCAGAGCAGCTGAACAGCTGCCGTGTGTGCTCAGCTTTGCAATGCGAGGGGTTCCACTCCTCTCGGGGTTCAGACTGGAAAAACCCGACAGGGAAGATGAGGTGGTCCAGCGACTCCCTGTTGCCACGTCGAATGGGGCAGTGCAAGCTCCACTTCCGCTGGAGATGCTTCCTGGCTGTCTCTGAGCACTTGCAAGGCAGCACGATAGGGTGTAGTTAGGGGGAAAATTCCCAAATCTAGAATTTTAATTTCCTGAGTATGATGACTAGACTTTCTGCTGCTCTGACTACACTGGAGAACAAAGAATGTCTAAGCAGCAGGTTCCACTTCTGAGAGACAGCACCCACGTTACCCGTTCGCTGCTGCCTCTGGTGACCAAGATGAGGACTAGCTGGATGTTACTAGGAAGTTTTGACTGTCAAAACAAAAGTGCAAATTTTGGAGACACCTTCTCAATCCACTCTCTGCATTTGCAGTGAGACAAAGCACAGAAATGGGATGAGGGTCATGACACTGTGAAATATACTCAGCCTAGAAAAAGCCCACTTTATACTTTAACTTCATCTACATGCTGTTCTGCTTCTTCCAGCCCCTCTATCAATTAAGGAACCTTGTAACCAGGATGGGAGGTAGACCTCCAAAGTGTAAGTGAACCTAGGGGGATAAAAAATGCTGAGATCTGCACTCCCCAACTTCAAGCTCTACTATAAAGCCATAGTAATCAAGACAGTTTGGTACTGGCACAAGAGCAGAGCCACAGACCAATGGAACAGACTAGAGAATCCAGACATTAACCCAGACATATATGGTCAATTAATATTTGATAAAGGAGCCATGGACATACAGTGGCAAAATGACAGTCTCTTCAACAGGTGGTGCTGGCAAAACTGGACCATTGTCTAACCCCATATACAAAAGTAAACTCAAAATGGATCAAAGACCTGAATGTAAGTCACGAAACCATTAAACTCTTGGAAGAAAACATAGGCAAAAACCTCTTAGACATAAACATGAGTGACCTCTTCTTGAACATATCTCCCCGGGCAAGGAAAACAACAGCAAAAATGAGTAAGTGGGACTATATTAAGCTGAAAAGCTTCTGTACAGCAAAAGACACCATCAATAGAACAGAAAGGAACCCTACAGTATGGGAGAATATATTTGAAAATGACAGATCCGATAAAGGCTTGACATCCAGAATATATAAAGAGCTCACACGCCTCAACAAACAAAAAACAAATAACCCAATTTAAAAAATGGGCAGAGGAACTGAACAGACAGTTCTCCAAAAAAGAAATACAGATGGCCAACAGACACATGAAAAGATGCTCCACATCGCTAATTATCAGAGAAATGCAAATTAAAACTACAATGAGGTATCACCTCACACCAGTAAGGATGGCTGCCATCCAAAAGACAAACAACAACAAATGTTGGCGAGGCTGTGGAGAAAGGGGAACCCTCCTACACTGCTGGTGGGAATGTAAGTTAGTTCAACCATTGTGGAAAGCAGTATGGAGGTACATCAAAATGCTCAAAACAGACTTACCATTTGACCCAGGAATTTCACTCCTAGGAATTTACCCTAAGAATGCAGCAATCAAGTATGAGAAAGATCAGTGCACCCCTATGTTTATCACAGCACTATTTACAGTAGCCAAGAATTGGAAGCAACCTGAATGTCCATCGATAGATGAATGGATAAAGAAGATGTGGTACATATACACAATGGAATACTACTCAGCCATAAGAAAAGGGAAAATCCAACCATTTGCAGCAACATGGATGGAGCTGGAGGGTATTATGCTCAGTGAAACAAGCCAAGTGGAGAAAGAGAAATACCAAATGGTTTCACTTATCTGTGGAATATAAGAACAAAGGAAAAACTGAAGGAACAAAACAGCAGCAGAATCACAGAACTCAAGAATGGACTAACAGGTACCAAAGGGAAAGGGACTGGGGAGGAGGGGTGGGTAGGGAGGGATAAGGGGGGGGGGGAGGAGTAGGGGGGTATTAAGATTCGCATGCATGGGGGGGGGTAGGAGAAAAGGGAGGGCTGTACAGCACAGAGAAGGCAAGTAGTGATTCTACAACATTTTGCTCTGCTGATGGACAGTGACTGTAAAGGGGTTTATAGGGGAGACCTGGTATAGGGGAGAGCCTAGTGAACATAATATTCGTCATGTAAGTGTAGATTAGTGATACCAAAAACAAAACAAAAAAACAAAAAAAAAAGGGCAGTTCCTGTGTGGTAACCGCCAATGAGTTCTACACAAGGGTATAAAGGGCATATAAAAGTGTAGGCAAAGGGTCTGTTTGTGTTTATACAGAGGATCAAAGCCTAATTGGGCTACCCCGAAAATGAACTAAGATACGATATGAAAAAGAACTTCCAACATCAGCACTCTCTGGAAGACTCATGCCAAAAGATGATCATCAAAAAACCCCAACAAAGATCCACGCACTGCTACAGCTGTAGATGCACTCATCCCACCAGTTCCTGGACTTGCCATGGGAATGAAGGAGACATCTAAGCTGGCCTGTGCATACGGTAAAACAACAAATTTGACTGGATCTATACTGTTGGAACTCAACCAAGAATTAGGAGAAGTGCAAATTGTAGCGCTCCAAAGTCTTACAACTACAGACTATTTACTGTTAAAAGAACATAAGGGATGTGAACATTCCCCAGGAATGGATTGTTTTAATCTGTCTGATTTCTCTCAGACTGTTCAAGTTCAGTTGGACAATATCCACCACATCACAGATAAGTTTTCACAAATGCCTAAGGTGCCTAACTGGTTTTCTCGGTTTCACTGGAGATGGCTGGTAATTACAGGTATGCTTTGGTTATGTAACTATACTCCTATTATGTTAATGTGTGTGCGCAATTTAAGTAGTAGCTTAAAACCTATACATGCTGAAGTTACTCTACAAGAAGATATGTCAAAGAAATAATCAATCTTCCCATGTTTTCTTCCGCCTGCTACTTCTATAGCTTTTCTTCTTCCTTCCTAATTACAACCCTTAAATAGAATTCGTGCCTCATATCAAATTTACCGAGTATCATAATTCTTCCAAGTGGTAAAGATACCTCAAGACAGATGCTGGGCATAGAAGCTACAGGGCATAACCATGCAAAGAAATAGAAAGCTAACCATTTCAAACTATAAGGCTTCTCTCTCACTTACCAACTCTACATTTCCCTGTATGGCCCCGGAAGATGACTGGTTAGCCAGAGACGGGTAAGATTCCTCAAGGGAGGAACAACCTAAGACAGGCACAGTCGCAGGGGGGTCATCAGGTGAGAAATTGGGGATCAACAGAGGTGAGGCTTAGAACCTCACCCCACCGTTCTGAGAGAAATCTTCTGCATACGTGGATGTTTTATTGCCCTGGTCTAGCTTGGATTAACACATAGTCTACAGGCACACACCTGATCATCTACATTTGCCCTCTTACAACACTAAACTATGTTTTCTACCTTTATTTTGTATCTACCTTCCACTTCAGCATTTTACTAAAAATAATAATAATAAAGAGAGAAATGTGGTATCCACATATAAATCAAGTATAAAAACCAAATGAGTATTCATATTTGAACTGACTGTTTATAGTTCATAATGCATGAGCAAAACCGAAAGTTTCTGTGATGACTGCCCTTGTACTGTTCACTATGTAACTTATTCACTATGTAAGAATTTGTTCTCCATGTAAGAACTTGTTTGTTATGCCTCAGAAGATTGGAGACTGACGAAAATTAGGCTTGGGGTGGATTAATGATTGTGCATTGAGCATTGACTCCCCTATACAGAATTTTATTGTCCTTAACAACCATTTGATCAATAAATATGAGAGATGCCCTCACAGAAAAAAAAAAAAGAAAAAAAAGGACAAGACTTCCAATGGTAAAATAAATAAGTAACCGGGATGTAATGGATAGCGTAAGGAATATAGTCAAGATATTGTAACGGCTTGGTAGGGCGATAGCTGGAACCTAGAATTATGTATATAAATGTTTTATCACTGTGTTGTACACTTGAAACTGACGTAATGTAATACTGTGCGTCAACTACCCTTCAATAAAAAATAATACACTAAAAAAATAAATAAAATAAAAATAAAAATAAAAAGTAGAGTTTAAAAAAAAAACAAAAACAAAAACGTAAAGGATGAACAGTCGGGATCGGGAATGGACAGGCTGACTGCTGAGAGGAGGCGAGGTCGCCCCGCAAGCTTCCAGCTTGGCTGACGGGCAGGAACGGCGACGCCATCGAGACCGAGAGTCTAAAGGAGAAGCATTTTAAAAATAAAAAGTGTTTCCCAGTTTATACGCTGCTGTGTTATTCACGTACGAGACACAGGCCCCCAAAACTAGATCAGAGAGAAAATCTGGGCAGCCAGGCCCAGTCAGAATGCGGGATGTGGCTATGCTGAGACCCGGTGGTCCCCGACCTACGCTTTCTGTGAGAAGCAAAGAAAGAACCTGCCCGCTAGCTAGGACGGCAAGTCATGGGGTCTGCGCCCTCCTCAGAAGTCAGCCGCCTGGCTGGCCATGGCCGAGAAGGCATGCCTGGCTCCCGGTGTCCCAGAGAAGCTGGGAACGCCCGGGAAAGGGCGGGCCGTGCCCCGGGCAGCCTCTGGGTGGCTCCGCGCCGGGCCGTGAGCAGGCCCTGGCCTCCGGGAGCGCGGGGGGGCGGGCGGGGGTGTGGGGGTGGGGGGCAAGGCACTTGCCGCCCGCCGCACCCCGGGTGCCGAGAACATGCAGAGCCGGCACCCGGGCGGGCCGAGCTCCGACAGACGCGGGCACTGCAGCCCTCGACGGTCCGCACGGTGGCCTCGTCGGTCCGAACACCCGCACGGCCCTCAGCGGGCAGTCCCGGGGGCTAGGGATTCTACTGGGGTTGGCCTTGGGGCCGCGCCGTGGCCTTGGCCCAGGGTCTCCTCTGGGCGGGGCCGGTGTGCTTAAGGCAGTGGGGGGGGGGGGCTTGGTGATGCGGCCCCTGGGTGACGTCACAGCGGCCCAGGCCGCTTTGTGATGCGTCCCCTGGCTGACATACATACCAGGCTCGCCCTAGCTGGGCAGCTCAGTGCGTGCTTGGCCTGAGAAGGAGTTAGTGGCAAAGGAGACCCTCTCCCTAGCTTCAGACCCTTTCCTCGGATCGTTTGGCGCACACCACAACCCATTTTCCCGTGTGGACAGTTTCCTCCTTCCTAAGGTTCGTGCCCCACCCCGCCCGCCGCCTCCCCAGCCCCACCTTCTTCGCCCGCCGGTCCTTCCCGTCCCCGGGACGCTGGCCCCTACCCCTCCTGCCAGGGAGCACCCTGCACCTGCCCGCTGCCCTGGTCACAGGCTGTTCCACTGGGGATCCTGTGCCTTTAGCGGCTGGCTTTTCCCACTTTTCCCAACAGAGTTCCCACTTCCACGGGGAGCAGTCCTGGGCCTCTGGACCATCCTAGGCTCCCAGCAGACGGCTGGAGAGAGACCACCCAGACGAGCTCCTCCTCTGCAGGGCACACGGGCACCACTACCAGCCCGCCTCGAGGTGTCCTGCCTCTGTGAAACCGCCATCCAGAGTCAGCCAACAGACAAGGCCATGGGCAGCGCCACCGCCGGCCTCCTGCGCGCCTCAGACAACCACCGCGCGGGCGGTCGTCGTCTGGTCTCCCCTGGCCCCATACGATGCCGTGGGAGGCACAGACGACGGCCTCGGCCCTACCCGCAAGGCGGACGACGACCCGATGGGCACGCCACCGCCTTCGGGAAAGGCACCCACAACTGCCCCCTGGCCACGGACAAGTCCGTGGGCTGCACAGGCGCCAGCCTGAAGGCTGATGCTCAGGACGACGAGCCCATGGACACGACACCACCCTCCATGGCCGTCATCTTCCGGTCGCCCCCGGCCGCACACGGGGCCGTGGGCAGCTCCACCTTCGGCCCGAGGGGCGGCGATGACGACCGGGACGAGCCCATGGACACGACGCCACCCTCCATGGCCGTCATCTTCCGGTCGCCCCCGGCTGCACAGGGGGCCGTGGGCAGCTCCACCTTCGGCCCGAGGGCCGGCGATGACGCCCGGGACGAGCCCATGGACACGACGCCACCCTCCATGGCCGTCATCTTCCGGTCGCCCCCGGCCGCGCACGGGGCCGTGGGCAGCTCCACCTTCGGCCCGAGGGCCGGCGATGACGCCGGGGACGAGCCCATGGACACGACGCCACCCTCCATGGCCGTCATCTTCCGGTCGCCCCCGGCCCCGCACGGGGCCGTGGGCAGCACCACCGCCGGCCTCCTGTGTGCCTCCGACAACCACCGCGCGGGCGGTCGTCGTCTGGTCTCCCCTGGCCCCATACGATGCCGTGGGAGGCACAGACGACGGCCTCGGCCCTACCCGTAAGTCAGCCTCGGACCCGATGGGCACGCCGCCGCCCTCGGGAAAGGCACCTACAACTGCCCCCCCGGCCCCAGGCAAGGCCCAGGGCAGCACAAGCGCCCGCCCGAAGGCTGACGCTGACGCTCAAGACGAGCCGATGGGACACGACACCCCCCTCGATGGCCGTCATCTTCCGGCCCCCCCCCCCAGCCCCACACGAGGTCGTGGGCAGCGGCACCGCCGGCCTCCCATGGCCCCACACGATGCCGTGGGAGGCACAGACGACGGCCTCGGACCGGTACCCGCAAGTCGGACTAGGACCCGATGGGCACGCCACCGCCATCGGGAAAGGCACCTACTCGTCCCCCCGGGCCCCAGACGACGCAGTGGGCAGCACAGGCGCCGGCCCGAAGGCTCACTCTGACTCTCAAGGCGAGCCAATGGACACGACGCCACCGTCGCTCGCCGTCATCTTCCGGTCCCCACCGGGCCCCACACCAGGCCGTGGGCATCACCACCGCCGGCCTACTGCGCACCTCAGACACCCACCGCGCGGGCGGTCATCGTCCGGTCTCCCCTGGACCCACACGATGCCGTGGGAGGCACAGACGACGGCCTCGGCCCTACCCCCAAGTCGGACGATGACCCGATGGGCCCGCCACCACCCTCGGGAAAGGCACCTACAACTGATCCCCGGCCCCAGACAAGGCCATGGGCAGGACAAGCGCCGGCCTTAAGGCCGACGCTGACGCTCAAGACGAACCAGTGGACACGACGCCACCCTGGCTGGCCGTGATCTTGCGGTCTCCCCCGGCGCCACACGAGGCTGTGGGCAGCACCACCGCCGGCCCGAAGGCCGACGATGACGCTCGGGTCGAGCCGATGGACACGACGCCACCCTCGGTGGCCGTCATCTTCCGGTCCCCACCGGCCTCGCACGAGGCCGTGGGCGGCGCCACCGCCGGCCTCCTGCGCACCTCAGACACCCACCGCGCGGGCGGTCATCCTCCGGTCAGCCCTGGACCCACACGATGCCGTGGGAGGCACAGCCGACGGCCTCGGCCCTACCCCTAACTCGGCCTCCGACCCGGTGGACACGCCACAGCCCTTGCCAACGGCACCTACAGGCCTCCCCCGGCTCCAGACAAGGCCTATGTCCTCCTATCCATTTAACAAAATCTTTCCCACAGTATGTGCGTATATTATATATTCACACTAAACCCTGCTCTTGCTAGTATGCCTCTGCTCTGTTTACTCTTTGACTCGGCGACAGAGGAAGAACACACATACATTCGTGATAGTGTTCTGAGCCACACTTAACTACGCAACGTGTTCCGTGCCCCAGCGACTGGGATGTGGAAGTAGCCGCGTTTTATGACTGTGCGTGCTCACCGCGAGGTCTGCGTGCTGAGCGTTTAATGGATGACAACCCAGGGGGAGGCAAGTCCAGAGGAAGGAGACCGGGTTGGCTTATGTGGCCCCTTCCCTCTCCTCTCCCACTGCTCTGAGCTCACTGGGGGCTAGGGGATCCCTGCTGTGACACAGGCAACCTCTCTCATCATTTTGGTTTTTAAACATGTTTAATTCTGTATGTGTGTGCCTTGTGTAACTTAAGACTTTGGCCGATCATCCTCACACACTCCCACTTCCCCACGAGAGAACGGATTTGGCATCCAGGTCCTCGAGGCTGGAGGAACGACAGAAGGAAGTGCTTCTGCCTGCTGTGTGATTATTGAAAATGTAAGCTTACTTAGAATTTACCAAGTAGCTTAGTAATATCAGAAAAGGTCCTCTTTAATGACCGCCTGGCCTGACTCTAACCTAAACTGCTAACATGTCAAGCCACGTTGAGTTACAACTGTGCCCACTTCTCGCTGACCCTAGAGTCTGCAGGGTCTCCACCAGACTCAATACACGCAGAATTCCTAACCTGTGGAGACCACGTTCTAGTTGGAGGGGAGGAAAGAGACAATGAACATCTGTAAGTTTTCCGGTAGCTTAGCCGGTAACAAACACTATGAAGAATGAAAAGCAGGATATGGAGGACTGAGATTGTAGGCAGAGAGAAGCAGGGCTTTCAAAATAAACAGTGGACAGGGTAAGCCTCACCAGGGAGGCGGGACTTGAACAGTCTAGAAGGAGGTGACAGAACCAGGTATCTGAGGGAAAAGCATTCCATACAATGGGATAAATTACTGAAAAAGCCAAGAGGAGGGATGCTTGTGGTCTTCAGGGAGCAGTCAGTCAACAAATGCGGCTAGAATACCGTCAGCAAGGAGGGCAAAGAGGACCGGGGACAGAGATATGGGTTGAAGTCCCCGCACCACCATCGACTAGTTTTGTAGTCACACGCTGTTGACTCGATGTGCAAATGTCTCGGTGAACCCAGTGCTGTCTGTCTCTAGGGCCTAGTTACCTTGCAGGCTTTTGGAAACATAAGTAGGGAAGTGACATATAAGCCATCTTGTGAACTGTTCTGTACATAAAGATAGATGGGTAGACAAAAACATGATGATAGATAGATAGGACAGATAGACAGATAGATAGATGATAGATTAGGATAGATGACAGGTATAGATAGATTGAATATATGATTGATAGATAGATAGATAGATAGATAGACAGACAGACAGACAGACAGACAGACAGACAGATAGATAGATAGATAGCCAGCCATGTTAGATAGCCGTGTTGTTAACTGTTTGTAAGGCTGGGGGCACTGATGGGAGGAGCGAGCACGTCGGACACTGAGGATGTGCCAATGTCTCCAGCTGCTGACCCCTCCCACGTGGGACACTGATGATGGGCCGAAGTTCTTGGCTGTTGCCCCCTCCCAACCTGAAAAATATGCCTTGGGCTAGCCAATCCTCGTGCTGCTGTAAATCTAAGCTCTGCCTCCCCCTACCTTCTTGAAAATCTCGCTGCCTGCCTGTCTACTTAAGTGTGAATTCCCCAGCCTCCATTTCTATAGACCGGGGAAATCTCGCCCGGGTATTTGCGTTCAAATAAACTACCGGGCCCTTTGTTGCCTCCCTTCACCTGCTTATTTCAGCTAGAATTTATCTTACACTGTTCTGTACATAAGGATAGATGGGTAGACAAAAAGATGACAACAGGTAGGTGACAAATAGGTGACAGATGATAGATTAGAAATACATACATTAGATAGATGATAGATATTCATACGTTAGACGAATAGATTGACAGAGATGACAGATAGATAAGACATATATAGATGACGGATGATAGACTAGATAGGACAGATGATATAGGTAGGTTACGTTAGAAAGACAGATGATAAGATATTGATAGATTAGATAGAGAATAGATAGATGATAGATAGATACAGAGTTATGAACTGAATTTTTGGGCCCTCACCTCACCATCTTCTGCTCCTCCTAACCCCCCGCCGCCGCCACCACACACACACACACACACACACACACACACACACACACACACACACACACACAAGTTCATATTTGAATTGAGTCAGGGTTGAAGCCCTAACCCCCACTGTCATGGTCTTGGGAGGTGGGGCCTTTGGAGGTAATTTGGTTCGGAAGCTATCATGAGGGTGTGGGTGGAGCTGCCATTATGCAATCAGTGCTATTAAGAGGAACAGAGGACAGAGCTTTCTCCCTCGACCCTGTGAGGACACAGCAGGGATGCGGCCGTATGCAAGCCAGAAGAAGGGACCTCACCAGGAACTGAACCTGCCTTGGTCTTGGACTTCTGCTTCCAGAATGGTGAGAAATCAGTGTCTATGGATGAAGCCCCCACTCAATGACACTCTGGTTATCAGCTTGAGTAGACTAACATAGATATGTAGGTAAACAGAGACGCACTTAAGACGATGGATGGAGAGAGCCTACGCATAGATATCTGTGCTTAGGTGTCTGCATAGGTATCTGTGTCCAACCACCTCTGCACTTTGAAGTCCGCTCCCTATGGGGGGCACGCCAGGAGCACAACTTATGCGCGTTTCTTTTTTAAAGTGCGGGCTGCAGTTTCCTATAACTGGGGTCTCCGTTAACTCTCAGCCGTGTGTGTGTGTGTGTGTGTGTGTGTGTGTGTGTGTGTCTGTGTGCGTGCGTGTGCGCGCGCCTGTGCGTGCGTGTGTGTGTGTGTGTGTGTGTACGCCACTGCCCCATCGGTCTACAATCACAGGAGATGCAAAAGTAACAAAGGAACGCAGGATAGGGCAAACATCTTGCAAACTATGACCAGAAAGAGTAAAGTTCTCCACTAGCCTCTGGGGATATCTTTGCCAAGTGATTCTATGCAATTTTAGAAAGATCTTGCCGGAAATGTTGCTGGGACCACTCTGAACCATCGAGTTAGTTAAGGTAATAAGCCAGGACAGGAGGGCAGCAAAGAGCACCCACGGTGTGTCTCCTATGTATCAGGCCAAGGTGTACAGGCTTTAATTCTACTACACCACTTCATCTCACCATGGCTGACGTGGGATGACCTTATGCACCACCTTCATCCGTGAGTAAAAAGTTACTTCAGAATCACCTCCCTTAACAGAAAATAAATAAGTGCGGGGACATAAACATTCCTAGAATTCCTGCCACCATCACCCAACTCTTTATGCTCAGCACCCTTTTCATACGAACGGAAACATAGCTCTCAACGCTACTATTCCATTTCAGAGAGACCTCACTCACATCTAAATGCCTAAATGCACTGAAACTCCACCTCCACCTTGACAGCAGAGGGGAGCAGTTTCCCCACAAGCTAGCTGGCCTGCCACCTCAGCAAGCCCACGGGCCACCGGCCCACAAGAGCCCTGCGTGTCACCAAAAGGCAGTTCCCTTAACCAGTGACTACACGCATGCTCTCTGGAGATGGGCCAGCAAGCAGGGCCGCCGAGGTGACATCGGTGCACAGGCAAAAAGACCTACTACTGGGTATGCACCTGCCTCGGACCCCGCAGGCCAGCCAGGGTGCTCCCTGCGTGGGGCCTCGGATATGCCCCGCAGCTCACGCAGCCGCCACAGCGGGAACGGCCCAGGGGCAGAGCAGCCGGAGGGCCCTGGCCCGCACAGGTTCAAGAGCCCAGCCCGCCAACCACACCGTCCACACCCAGCGGACTCGTGCCACCTACGCAGGAGAAGTTCCCACCCGAGGCCACTCCTCTCAAGACCCAAACACACAGCTAACTCACATAAACAGACACAAGGAATTGAGACTGAGAAGGACACAGAGGAATCAAACTGCACCTAGTGACAGAACGTTGACAAAAGTGAGACAACAGATACATAGACAGACAGATGATTGATACATAGATTGGGTTGATATACATACATATAGGTGATAGATTAATTAGATAGATACACAGATGAGAGTAGATAGATGATAGATCATAGATAGATAGATAGGTAGATAGATAAAGGGATAGGTAGGTAGGTAGATAGGAGAGCATCATACTAAACAAAGCTATCTCTCGCTCAAGACCATCTACGTGCTCCCTTACAGGAGACTCACTTGAGATCCAAGGACACAGACAGACTAGAAGCCGAAGGGGCGGGGACAGGTACCCTACACAGGTGAAACTGAGAAACAAACAAACAAACAAACAAACGGATTCTGTCTGAGTCCCCAGAGACAGTCACTAGAAAATAGCCCTATCTGGCCACCGTGAATTCTTTTTGTTTGGTTTCAGCAGGGCCCAGCCATAGATTTAGTGGTGCAGCAACGCCCTTCTCATCTTCTCTCACCTCAACAACTGAATTGCGGTAATAATATGCGTCTGGGCCTTTGAAATCAGTGGCTTTTATGATGTTCACGAATGTAAAGAGGCAATAACCAGATACCGAGGGAAGTTTGGATGCTTAACCGAACACGTCACTCCACAGCACACTCTTTGCTCCCAACTGCTCCTGTCTAGAAACTGGTGTTCCTTTTTATTTGTCCCTCCCTCCTATCAGCGGCGATCACGCCGATGTCCCTCAAACATGGTGGTGAGCAAAGCACCAAGTTTACTTTTCTGTCGACAACAGGCCCAGAGGAAGGATACTTGTGGTCTTCAGGGAGCACTTAGTCAGTGAATGTGGCTAAATACAGTCAGCAAGCGAGAAGGAGGTAAAAGAGGACAGAGGACAGAGATACGGGTTCAAGTCCCTGCACCACCATTTCCTGGTTTTGTAGGTGCACGCGGCTGACTCGACCTGCAAGTGTCTCGGTGAAAACCCAGTGCTCTCCCTACGGCCTAGTTACCTTGCAAGATTTTTGGAGGCATAATGTAGGGGAGTGACATAGCCTATGTTGTTGACTGTTCTTGTACATAAGGACAGAAGGGCAGACAAAAAGATGATTGATTCATAGATAGATAGATAGATAGATAGATAGATAGATAGATAGATAGATAGATAGATAGACAGATAGATAGAGAGATAGATAGAGAGACAGAGAGATAGAGAGAGAGATATAGGTACATATCAATTAATAAAAGCTATTGCTCATAAACCAGGAGAGTAATGGTGAAAGCACACAGCGAAACTACAAACAAAAAAGAAGAATGAAAAATCCAGTTTAAAAAGTGCAGCAAGCAGCCATAAGAAGAAAACAAATCCTACCATTTGCAATGATGTGGACGGAGCTAGACGGTATTATGCTCAGTGAAATAAGCCAGGCGGAGAAAGACAAGTACCAAATGATTTCACTCGTGTGTGGAGTATCACAACAAAGAAAAACTGAAGGAGAAAAACAGCAGCAGACTCACAGAACCCGAGAGTGGACTCACAGTTACCAAAGGGAAAGGGACTGGGGAGGGAGGGATAGGGGCGGGGAGAAAGAAAGGGGGCATCAGGATTAGCATGTAGAATGTGTGGGGCGGGGGGAGCATGGGGAGGGCTGTACAACCCAGAGAAGACAAGTAGTGATTCTACAGCATCTTACTACACGCTGATGGACAGCGACTGTAACGGGGTGTGTCGGGGGGACATGGTGAAGGGGTCTACAGCATCCAAACTACACTGATGGACAGTGACTGTAAGAGGTTTTCGCGGGGGACTTGGTGAAGGGGGGAGCCTGGTAAACGTAATGTTCTTCACGTGACTGTAGATGAATGATGACAAAAAGAATTTAAGAAGTGCAATAAGGGCACAGCTCTGAATCATCAGAATAAAAGGACAGGCTTTGAGTGCTCCAAACAAAAGACACAGGGTTAAAAGAAGGGATGAAAGCTCAAGACCACCTACGTGCTCCCTTACAGGGTGGGGACAGGTACCCTACACAAGTGAAACTGAAAAAACAAACAATCAAACAAATGGATTCTGTCTGAGTCCCCAGAGACAGCCACTAGAAAATAGCCCTATCTGGCCACCGTGAATTCTTTTTGTTTGGTTTCAGCAGTGCCCAGCCATAGATTTAGTGGTGCAGCAACGTCCTTCTCATCTTCTCTCACCTCAGTATGCGTCTGGGCCTTTGAAATCAGTGGCTTTTATGATGTTCACGAATGTAAAGAAGTAATAGCCACATAAAGAGGGAAGTTTGGACACTCAAATAAACACGTCAGTCCACAACACACTCTTTGCTCCCAGCTGCTCCTGTCTAGAAATTGGGTGTTCCTTTCTGTTTGTCCCTCCCTCCGATCAGCGGCGATCACGCCGTCTTTATACTCATGTGTGGAGTATCACAACAAAGAAAAACTGAAGGAAAAAAACAGCAGCAGACTCACAGAACCCGAGAGTGGACTCACAGTTACCAAAGGGAAAGGGGCTGGGCAGGGTGGGTGGGAAGGGAGGGATAAGGGCGGGGAGAAAGAAAGGGGGCATCAGGATTCGCATGTATAACGTGTGGGGCGGGGGGAGCATGGGGAGGGCTGTACAACCCAGAGAAGACAAGTAGTGATTCTACAGCATCTTACTACACGCTGATGGTCAGCGACTGTAACGGGGTTTTTGGGGGGGACTTGGTGATCATCATGTTCTTCACGTGACTGTAGATGAATGATAACAAAAAAAATTTTTTAAGTGCAATAAGGACACAGCTCTCAATTGTCAGAATAAAAGGACAGGCTCTGAGGGCTCCAATCAAAAGACACAGGGTTAAAAGAAGGGATGAAAACTCAAGACCACCTACGTGCTCCCTTACAGGAGACTCACTTGAGATCCAAGGACGAAGACAAACCAGAAGTTGAGGGGGTGGGGACAGGTACCCTAGACAAGTGAAACTGAAAAGAAAAAAAAAAAAAAGAAGAAGAAGAAAAAAGATGTGCTGCTGGGATTAAAGACGGCGGCTCACGTGAGAGGGGAGGCGGAAACCTCCTCCCAAAACCAAAACCACATACATACGTACTATATGGAAATAGAACAACTACACCAAATCCTGGAAGAGCAGCAGGGAAGAACGCTGCTGCGGCAGGCTGTCACCTCGAGGAGAAGTGTGACGTACAGCCCCGGAGATGTGCTCTGGGAGCACGAACCTACCGTACACGTGCTGCGCTCTGGAGGATCGGTGGGCTTGGAAAGCAGAGACAGGCGGAAGACTTCGAGAGACTTGAGATTCCAGCCACTTGTGGGACAACACAGGGATCCACATCCGGCCGCTGTGGGACAAAAGAAAGGCGGACAGTCTGAGAGACTTCCTGACAGCGAGAGAACTGCTAAAGGGGCAAGGCTTCCGCAGGGCTTGCCGCTCAGGAGAAAGGACAGGTGCGCCAAACTGCCCGGGTGCACTCTGCCCGGCAGGCGGGGGAGCTTTCAGGAGCCCCGGGCGCTCCATCCCCCTGGCTGGCCTCGCAGCTCCGAGGCCCCTTACCGTGCTGTGACTGGCACACGGCCTGCCTCCCCGCCGGCACCGGCCTGCAAAACGGCCGCCCCCACCTACGGCAGCTTCTCCCTGCGTGCTCCGCAAACTGGCCCCGGCAGTGGAGACGGGCACTGCGGTCGGGAAGCAGGAAAGACCTCTTTCCTCCCGGCGGGGGTGGGCACCGGCACCTCTCCCCTGGGACCCCTGCCACCCCACCCCCCACCCACCCCAAGGGCTGAGCATCTCCAGAGAGTAAAGCTTCTGGGAGCTAGAGGGCGCCACCTACAAATATGAACCTTCAAAGGAACCTGGTAACTGGACTCAAATCAATCTTCCTGAGAAAGAGATCTCAAAATAAACACCAGGAGCATGCTCAGGGAGCTACAGAAAATATAACTGCCCCTGTCTCTCGAGCGCAATTCTCTCTCTCTCTCTGTCTCTCTCTGTCTCTCTCTGTCTCTGTCTCTGTCTCTCTCTCTCTCTCCCGGGAGCGCTGCTGAGGCCCTGTTCCGAGAGGGGTGCTGCGACAGCCCAGCAGGAACGGCACAGCTCTCGGGTCCACCCCGGCCGGTGCCAGGACAGTCCCACACGGGCTCTGACTGAACTGCAAGCGGGGGACGCCGCTCGTCTTAACTCCGCAGGAAAGACAACAGTGCCGCATGCTAGCCTCCCCGTCAATGGCTAGAGGCTACGTGGCTCCACCGATACCAGGTGACGTCAACACCCCGGGCTTCATCTCCTTGGCGATCTTTTTTCCCTATGACCCTTGAAAGCAGCACATGGAAAGATACAACCTACCAGTCTCCACACCGCCTCACCTCTCAGTTTTACGCCAGATGTTCCCGCATCACAGCTTCTCCTCTTCGTTCCCGTTTTCTCGGCTGGTTGGTGTTCTGGGAAAAAAAAAAAAAAAAAAAAAACAGTCAGATTTGGAATGAAGTGGTAGGGGGTTTCGTAAGATTCTGTTTGACCACCATCAGTAGAACCAAAAGACATCCTTCAGTATGGGAGAATATACTCACCGATGACATATCTGATAAGGCGTTGCCATCCAAAACATGTATCAAGAGCTCACGAACCTCAACACACAAAAAGCAAATGAATCCAGTTACAAAATGGGCAGAGGCTCTCAACAGACACTTCTCCACAGAAGCAATTTCAGGTGGCCGGCAGGCACATGGAAAAGACGCTCCACATCGCTAACCATCAGAGAAATGCACACTAAAACCACAACGGGGTATCACCTCACACCAGTTAGGATGGCCACCACCCAAAAGACAGACAACAACAGATGTCGGCAAGGGTGTGGAGAAAGGGGAACCCTCCTACACTGCTGGTGGGAATGTCAGTCAGCTCAACCATTGTGGAAAGCGGTATGGAGGTTCCCCCAAAAACCAAAGAACAGAAATGCCATTTGACCCAGGAATTCCTCTCCTAGGAATTTACCCTAAGAGTGCAGGAGCCCAGTTTGAAAGAGACAGATGCACCCCTATGTTGATCACAGCACTACTTACAATACCCAAGAAAGGGAAGCAACCTAAGTGTCCATCGGGAGATGAAGGGATAAAGAAGAGGTGGTACATACACACTACGGAATATCACTCAGCCATAGGAAGAAAACAAATCCTACCACCATTTGCAACAACACGGACGGAGCTAGAGGGTGTTATGCTCAGTGAAATAAGCCAGGTGGAGAAAGACAAGTATCCAAGGATTTCACTCCTCTGGTGAGGTATGAGAACAAAGCAAAAACGGGAAGGAACAAAACAGCAGCAGACTCACAGAACCCAAGAATGGACTAACAGTTACCAAAGGGAAAGGGACCTGGGAGGACGGGTGGGGAGGGAGCGATAAGGGGGTAAAGGGGGCATTACGATCTGCACACATAATGTAGGGGGTGGGGGGCCACAGGGATTGCAGTGTAACACACAGAAGACAGGTAGTGATTCCATAGCATCTTACTACATTGATGGACAGCGACTGTAATGGGGTGCGGGGAGCGGACTTGATAATGGGGGGGAGTCTAGTAACCACAATGTTGCTCATGTAATTGTACTCTAATGGTAACAACAAAAAAATCACAATGAGCTATCACCTCACAGCATTCAGAATGGCTAGTTCCCCAAAAAACAAGAAATAACAAGTTATTTATGAGGATGTGGACAAAAGGGAACCGTCATGCACTGTTCGTGACCATGTAAATTGGTGCAGCTACTATGGAAAACAGTGTGGTGGTTCCTACATATATTAATAGCGGTTTCATCTGACCCAGCGTTCTTTTTCATACACAGCAGTGTAACTCCTTTCAGGATACTGGACCTGTTTCCAATGCATACACCACCAAGCAATTCTTGAACACCAGCAGGGTGTCTGAGAACTCAATGCTGAGGCTATCTGCCCAGAGACAACACCAGATTCTACAGGGTAAGGTTTCTATCCTCAAGACTGCCCTCCTCCCCAGCTCCAGAGCCTGGTTGCAAGCCCCACGCAATTAGCTTGTGCTTCCCACCTGCAGGCTAAGATTGCGGGTTCCAACAACTTCCCCTTTAGGTCTGCCCAAGTTGCTAAGGTGCCTCAGAATCTCAGAAGAACACTCACGTTTAACAAAGAGTACCATAAAGGACACAACAGCCGGATGAACACACACATATGGCAAGGTCCCAAATAAAAGAGCTTCTATCCTCCTGGGGTGCTTGGGGCCTGGCCTGGTGGCATGTGCAGGCCACCTGGTTCCCCAGGCATGGAAGCTCTGACAGAGAAACAGGAGATGAGAGAGATGTGCTCTTCTCTTAGGGTTTTGTGAGGGCTTCACTGCAGAGTCATGACTGACTGAATCACTGGCCATTGCTGATTCAGCCTCCAGCCCTCATCCCTTTCCTCTTCCCTGGGGGCTGAGGGCTAATAATTTCCATCCTCTAATCACAAGCTTGGTGCCCCTGGCAACCAGCCTCTAACCTAGGATAGGGCCCCAAAGCCTCTGCATTAACCTAACAAGACACCCATTGGACAGTTATGGCTCAGAAGGATCTTCAGGAATTGTGCACGAGGAGCAAAAATACCTAGGAAATGTATTTTGGTCATCTCAATTACCAAATATTTACTTATCATCAGTCATATCACAACAGGTGTCCCCACATACCCATAATGCCTGCAGGGACCTCCCTCTCCCCAAGACGAGGCACAGAGCTTCCCACTTCCACCATAATTTCCTTCACAGTCATGACACTGATCTGCACCAAGGACGATCCCTTTCAGGAGGATAAAGTGAAGGCTTCCGGCATAATGCCAAGGCCAAGGAGGCCCTCCTCCCCAGGGACATGGGGCAGAGAGATGGGAGAAATGGCTTCAGGAGTCTGTTTTCCTGTCAGCCGCTCTCCACTCCCCCAGCCTCAGCTGTCACCTCACCACCCAGCCTGACACACAGGGGCTTGCGAAGAAAAAAATCCTGGAGTCAGAGCAGCTGAACAGCTGCCGTGTGTGCTCAGCTTTGCAATGCGAGGGGTTCCACTCCTCTCGGGGTTCAGACTGGAAAAACCCGACAGGGAAGATGAGGTGGTCCAGCGACTCCCTGTTGCCACGTCGAATGGGGCAGTGCAAGCTCCACTTCCGCTGGAGATGCTTCCTGGCTGTCTCTGAGCACTTGCAAGGCAGCACGATAGGGTGTAGTTAGGGGGAAAATTCCCAAATCTAGAATTTTAATTTCCTGAGTATGATGACTAGACTTTCTGCTGCTCTGACTACACTGGAGAACAAAGAATGTCTAAGCAGCAGGTTCCACTTCTGAGAGACAGCACCCACGTTACCCGTTCGCTGCTGCCTCTGGTGACCAAGATGAGGACTAGCTGGATGTTACTAGGAAGTTTTGACTGTCAAAACAAAAGTGCAAATTTTGGAGACACCTTCTCAATCCACTCTCTGCATTTGCAGTGAGACAAAGCACAGAAATGGGATGAGGGTCATGACACTGTGAAATATACTCAGCCTAGAAAAAGCCCACTTTATACTTTAACTTCATCTACATGCTGTTCTGCTTCTTCCAGCCCCTCTATCAATTAAGGAACCTTGTAACCAGGATGGGAGGTAGACCTCCAAAGTGTAAGTGAACCTAGGGGGATAAAAAATGCTGAGATCTGCACTCCCCAACTTCAAGCTCTACTATAAAGCCATAGTAATCAAGACAGTTTGGTACTGGCACAAGAGCAGAGCCACAGACCAATGGAACAGACTAGAGAATCCAGACATTAACCCAGACATATATGGTCAATTAATATTTGATAAAGGAGCCATGGACATACAGTGGCAAAATGACAGTCTCTTCAACAGGTGGTGCTGGCAAAACTGGACCATTGTCTAACCCCATATACAAAAGTAAACTCAAAATGGATCAAAGACCTGAATGTAAGTCACGAAACCATTAAACTCTTGGAAGAAAACATAGGCAAAAACCTCTTAGACATAAACATGAGTGACCTCTTCTTGAACATATCTCCCCGGGCAAGGAAAACAACAGCAAAAATGAGTAAGTGGGACTATATTAAGCTGAAAAGCTTCTGTACAGCAAAAGACACCATCAATAGAACAGAAAGGAACCCTACAGTATGGGAGAATATATTTGAAAATGACAGATCCGATAAAGGCTTGACATCCAGAATATATAAAGAGCTCACACGCCTCAACAAACAAAAAACAAATAACCCAATTTAAAAAATGGGCAGAGGAACTGAACAGACAGTTCTCCAAAAAAGAAATACAGATGGCCAACAGACACATGAAAAGATGCTCCACATCGCTAATTATCAGAGAAATGCAAATTAAAACTACAATGAGGTATCACCTCACACCAGTAAGGATGGCTGCCATCCAAAAGACAAACAACAACAAATGTTGGCGAGGCTGTGGAGAAAGGGGAACCCTCCTACACTGCTGGTGGGAATGTAAGTTAGTTCAACCATTGTGGAAAGCAGTATGGAGGTACATCAAAATGCTCAAAACAGACTTACCATTTGACCCAGGAATTTCACTCCTAGGAATTTACCCTAAGAATGCAGCAATCAAGTATGAGAAAGATCAGTGCACCCCTATGTTTATCACAGCACTATTTACAGTAGCCAAGAATTGGAAGCAACCTGAATGTCCATCGATAGATGAATGGATAAAGAAGATGTGGTACATATACACAATGGAATACTACTCAGCCATAAGAAAAGGGAAAATCCAACCATTTGCAGCAACATGGATGGAGCTGGAGGGTATTATGCTCAGTGAAACAAGCCAAGTGGAGAAAGAGAAATACCAAATGGTTTCACTTATCTGTGGAATATAAGAACAAAGGAAAAACTGAAGGAACAAAACAGCAGCAGAATCACAGAACTCAAGAATGGACTAACAGGTACCAAAGGGAAAGGGACTGGGGAGGAGGGGTGGGTAGGGAGGGATAAGGGGGGGGGGGAGGAGTAGGGGGGTATTAAGATTCGCATGCATGGGGGGGGGTAGGAGAAAAGGGAGGGCTGTACAGCACAGAGAAGGCAAGTAGTGATTCTACAACATTTTGCTCTGCTGATGGACAGTGACTGTAAAGGGGTTTATAGGGGAGACCTGGTATAGGGGAGAGCCTAGTGAACATAATATTCGTCATGTAAGTGTAGATTAGTGATACCAAAAACAAAACAAAAAAACAAAAAAAAAAGGGCAGTTCCTGTGTGGTAACCGCCAATGAGTTCTACACAAGGGTATAAAGGGCATATAAAAGTGTAGGCAAAGGGTCTGTTTGTGTTTATACAGAGGATCAAAGCCTAATTGGGCTACCCCGAAAATGAACTAAGATACGATATGAAAAAGAACTTCCAACATCAGCACTCTCTGGAAGACTCATGCCAAAAGATGATCATCAAAAAACCCCAACAAAGATCCACGCACTGCTACAGCTGTAGATGCACTCATCCCACCAGTTCCTGGACTTGCCATGGGAATGAAGGAGACATCTAAGCTGGCCTGTGCATACGGTAAAACAACAAATTTGACTGGATCTATACTGTTGGAACTCAACCAAGAATTAGGAGAAGTGCAAATTGTAGCGCTCCAAAGTCTTACAACTACAGACTATTTACTGTTAAAAGAACATAAGGGATGTGAACATTCCCCAGGAATGGATTGTTTTAATCTGTCTGATTTCTCTCAGACTGTTCAAGTTCAGTTGGACAATATCCACCACATCACAGATAAGTTTTCACAAATGCCTAAGGTGCCTAACTGGTTTTCTCGGTTTCACTGGAGATGGCTGGTAATTACAGGTATGCTTTGGTTATGTAACTATACTCCTATTATGTTAATGTGTGTGCGCAATTTAAGTAGTAGCTTAAAACCTATACATGCTGAAGTTACTCTACAAGAAGATATGTCAAAGAAATAATCAATCTTCCCATGTTTTCTTCCGCCTGCTACTTCTATAGCTTTTCTTCTTCCTTCCTAATTACAACCCTTAAATAGAATTCGTGCCTCATATCAAATTTACCGAGTATCATAATTCTTCCAAGTGGTAAAGATACCTCAAGACAGATGCTGGGCATAGAAGCTACAGGGCATAACCATGCAAAGAAATAGAAAGCTAACCATTTCAAACTATAAGGCTTCTCTCTCACTTACCAACTCTACATTTCCCTGTATGGCCCCGGAAGATGACTGGTTAGCCAGAGACGGGTAAGATTCCTCAAGGGAGGAACAACCTAAGACAGGCACAGTCGCAGGGGGGTCATCAGGTGAGAAATTGGGGATCAACAGAGGTGAGGCTTAGAACCTCACCCCACCGTTCTGAGAGAAATCTTCTGCATACGTGGATGTTTTATTGCCCTGGTCTAGCTTGGATTAACACATAGTCTACAGGCACACACCTGATCATCTACATTTGCCCTCTTACAACACTAAACTATGTTTTCTACCTTTATTTTGTATCTACCTTCCACTTCAGCATTTTACTAAAAATAATAATAATAAAGAGAGAAATGTGGTATCCACATATAAATCAAGTATAAAAACCAAATGAGTATTCATATTTGAACTGACTGTTTATAGTTCATAATGCATGAGCAAAACCGAAAGTTTCTGTGATGACTGCCCTTGTACTGTTCACTATGTAACTTATTCACTATGTAAGAATTTGTTCTCCATGTAAGAACTTGTTTGTTATGCCTCAGAAGATTGGAGACTGACGAAAATTAGGCTTGGGGTGGATTAATGATTGTGCATTGAGCATTGACTCCCCTATACAGAATTTTATTGTCCTTAACAACCATTTGATCAATAAATATGAGAGATGCCCTCACAGAAAAAAAAAAAAGAAAAAAAAGGACAAGACTTCCAATGGTAAAATAAATAAGTAACCGGGATGTAATGGATAGCGTAAGGAATATAGTCAAGATATTGTAACGGCTTGGTAGGGCGATAGCTGGAACCTAGAATTATGTATATAAATGTTTTATCACTGTGTTGTACACTTGAAACTGACGTAATGTAATACTGTGCGTCAACTACCCTTCAATAAAAAATAATACACTAAAAAAATAAATAAAATAAAAATAAAAATAAAAAGTAGAGTTTAAAAAAAAAACAAAAACAAAAACGTAAAGGATGAACAGTCGGGATCGGGAATGGACAGGCTGACTGCTGAGAGGAGGCGAGGTCGCCCCGCAAGCTTCCAGCTTGGCTGACGGGCAGGAACGGCGACGCCATCGAGACCGAGAGTCTAAAGGAGAAGCATTTTAAAAATAAAAAGTGTTTCCCAGTTTATACGCTGCTGTGTTATTCACGTACGAGACACAGGCCCCCAAAACTAGATCAGAGAGAAAATCTGGGCAGCCAGGCCCAGTCAGAATGCGGGATGTGGCTATGCTGAGACCCGGTGGTCCCCGACCTACGCTTTCTGTGAGAAGCAAAGAAAGAACCTGCCCGCTAGCTAGGACGGCAAGTCATGGGGTCTGCGCCCTCCTCAGAAGTCAGCCGCCTGGCTGGCCATGGCCGAGAAGGCATGCCTGGCTCCCGGTGTCCCAGAGAAGCTGGGAACGCCCGGGAAAGGGCGGGCCGTGCCCCGGGCAGCCTCTGGGTGGCTCCGCGCCGGGCCGTGAGCAGGCCCTGGCCTCCGGGAGCGCGGGGGGGCGGGCGGGGGTGTGGGGGTGGGGGGCAAGGCACTTGCCGCCCGCCGCACCCCGGGTGCCGAGAACATGCAGAGCCGGCACCCGGGCGGGCCGAGCTCCGACAGACGCGGGCACTGCAGCCCTCGACGGTCCGCACGGTGGCCTCGTCGGTCCGAACACCCGCACGGCCCTCAGCGGGCAGTCCCGGGGGCTAGGGATTCTACTGGGGTTGGCCTTGGGGCCGCGCCGTGGCCTTGGCCCAGGGTCTCCTCTGGGCGGGGCCGGTGTGCTTAAGGCAGTGGGGGGGGGGGCTTGGTGATGCGGCCCCTGGGTGACGTCACAGCGGCCCAGGCCGCTTTGTGATGCGTCCCCTGGCTGACATACATACCAGGCTCGCCCTAGCTGGGCAGCTCAGTGCGTGCTTGGCCTGAGAAGGAGTTAGTGGCAAAGGAGACCCTCTCCCTAGCTTCAGACCCTTTCCTCGGATCGTTTGGCGCACACCACAACCCATTTTCCCGTGTGGACAGTTTCCTCCTTCCTAAGGTTCGTGCCCCACCCCGCCCGCCGCCTCCCCAGCCCCACCTTCTTCGCCCGCCGGTCCTTCCCGTCCCCGGGACGCTGGCCCCTACCCCTCCTGCCAGGGAGCACCCTGCACCTGCCCGCTGCCCTGGTCACAGGCTGTTCCACTGGGGATCCTGTGCCTTTAGCGGCTGGCTTTTCCCACTTTTCCCAACAGAGTTCCCACTTCCACGGGGAGCAGTCCTGGGCCTCTGGACCATCCTAGGCTCCCAGCAGACGGCTGGAGAGAGACCACCCAGACGAGCTCCTCCTCTGCAGGGCACACGGGCACCACTACCAGCCCGCCTCGAGGTGTCCTGCCTCTGTGAAACCGCCATCCAGAGTCAGCCAACAGACAAGGCCATGGGCAGCGCCACCGCCGGCCTCCTGCGCGCCTCAGACAACCACCGCGCGGGCGGTCGTCGTCTGGTCTCCCCTGGCCCCATACGATGCCGTGGGAGGCACAGACGACGGCCTCGGCCCTACCCGCAAGGCGGACGACGACCCGATGGGCACGCCACCGCCTTCGGGAAAGGCACCCACAACTGCCCCCTGGCCACGGACAAGTCCGTGGGCTGCACAGGCGCCAGCCTGAAGGCTGATGCTCAGGACGACGAGCCCATGGACACGACACCACCCTCCATGGCCGTCATCTTCCGGTCGCCCCCGGCCGCACACGGGGCCGTGGGCAGCTCCACCTTCGGCCCGAGGGGTGGCGATGACGACCGGGACGAGCCCATGGACACGACGCCACCCTCCATGGCCGTCATCTTCCGGTCGCCCCCGGCCGCACACGGGGCCGTGGGCAGCTCCACCTTCGGCCCGAGGGGCGGCGATGACGACCGGGACGAGCCCATGGACACGACGCCACCCTCCATGGCCGTCATCTTCCGGTCGCCCCCGGCCCCGCACGGGGCCGTGGGCAGCACCACCTTCGGCCCGAGGGCCGGTGATGACGCCCGGGACGAGCCCATGGACACGACGCCACCCTCCATGGCCGTCATCTTCCGGTCGCCCCCGGCCGCGCACGGGGCCGTGGGCAGCTCCACCTTCGGCCCGAGGGCCGGCGATGACGCCGGGGACGAGCCCATGGACACGACGCCACCCTCCATGGCCGTCATCTTCCGGTCGCCCCCGGCCGCGCACGGGGCCGTGGGCAGCTCCACCTTCGGCCCGAGGGCCGGCGATGACGCCGGGGACGAGCCCATGGACACGACGCCACCCTCCATGGCCGTCATCTTCCGGTCGCCCCCGGCCCCGCATGGGGCCGTGGGCAGCACCACCGCCGGCCTCCTGTGTGCCTCCGACAACCACCGCGCGGGCGGTCGTCATCTGGTCTCCCCTGGCCCCATACGATGCCGTGGGAGGCACAGACGACGGCCTCGGCCCTACCCGTAAGTCAGCCTCGGACCCGATGGGCACGCCGCCGCCCTCGGGAAAGGCACCTACAACTGCCCCCCCGGCCCCAGGCAAGGCCCAGGGCAGCACAAGCGCCCGCCCGAAGGCTGACGCTGACGCTCAAGACGAGCCGATGGGACACGACACCCCCCTCGATGGCCGTCATCTTCCGGCCCCCCTCCCCCAGCCCCACACGAGGCCGTGGGCAGCGGCACCGCCGGCCTCCCCTGGCCCCACACGATGCCGTGGGAGGCACAGACGACGGCCTCGGACCGGTACCCGCAAGTCGGACTAGGACCCGATGGGCACGCCACCGCCATCGGGAAAGGCACCTACTCGTCCCCCCGGGCCCCAGACGACGCAGTGGGCAGCACAGGCGCCGGCCCGAAGGCTCACTCTGACTCTCAAGGCGAGCCAATGGACACGACGCCACCGTCGCTCGCCGTCATCTTCCGGTCCCCACCGGGCCCCACACCAGGCCGTGGGCATCACCACCGCCGGCCTCCTGCGCACCTCAGACACCCACCGCGCGGGCGGTCATCGTCCGGTCTCCCCTGGACCCACACGATGCCGTGGGAGGCACAGACGACGGCCTCGGCCCTACCCCCAAGTCGGACGATGACCCGATGGGCCCGCCACCACCCTCGGGAAAGGCACCTACAACTGATCCCCGGCCCCAGACAAGGCCATGGGCAGGACAAGCGCCGGCCTTAAGGCCGACGCTGACGCTCAAGACGAACCAGTGGACACGACGCCACCCTGGCTGGCCGTGATCTTGCGGTCTCCCCCGGCGCCACACGAGGCCGTGGGCAGCACCACCGCCGGCCCGAAGGCCGACGATGACGCTCGGGTCGAGCCGATGGACACGACGCCACCCTCGGTGGCCGTCATCTTCCGGTCCCCACCGGCCTCGCACGAGGCCGTGGGCGGCGCCACCGCCGGCCTCCTGCGCACCTCAGACACCCACCGCGCGGGCGGTCATCCTCCGGTCAGCCCTGGACCCACACGATGCCGTGGGAGGCACAGCCGACGGCCTCGGCCCTACCCCTAACTCGGCCTCCGACCCGGTGGACACGCCACAGCCCTTGCCAACGGCACCTACAGGCCTCCCCCGGCTCCAGACAAGGCCTATGTCCTCCTATCCATTTAACAAAATCTTTCCCACAGTATGTGCGTATATTATATATTCACACTAAACCCTGCTCTTGCTAGTATGCCTCTGCTCTGTTTACTCTTTGACTCGGCGACAGAGGAAGAACACACATACATGAGTGATAGTGTTCTGAGCCACACTTAACTACGCAACGTGTTCCGTGCCCCAGCGACTGGGATGTGGAAGTAGCCGCGTTTTATGACTGTGCGTGCTCACCGCGAGGTCTGCGTGCTGAGCGTTTAATGGATGACAACCCAGGGGGAGGCAAGTCCAGAGGAAGGAGACCGGGTTGGCTTATGTGGCCCCTTCCCTCTCCTCTCCCACTGCTCTGAGCTCACTGGGGGCTAGGGGATCCCTGCTGTGACACAGGCAACCTCTCTCATCATTTTGGTTTTTAAACATGTTTAATTCTGTATGTGTGTGCCTTGTGTAACTTAAGACTTTGGCCGATCATCCTCACACACTCCCACTTCCCCACGAGAGAACGGATTTGGCATCCAGGTCCTCGAGGCTGGAGGAACGACAGAAGGAAGTGCTTCTGCCTGCTGTGTGATTATTGAAAATGTAAGCTTACTTAGAATTTACCAAGTAGCTTAGTAATATCAGAAAAGGTCCTCTTTAATGACCGCCTGGCCTGACTCTAACCTAAACTGCTAACATGTCAAGCCACGTTGAGTTACAACTGTGCCCACTTCTCGCTGACCCTAGAGTCTGCAGGGTCTCCACCAGACTCAATACACGCAGAATTCCTAACCTGTGGAGACCACGTTCTAGTTGGAGGGGAGGAAAGAGACAATGAACATCTGTAAGTTTTCCGGTAGCTTAGCCGGTAACAAACACTATGAAGAATGAAAAGCAGGATATGGAGGACTGAGATTGTAGGCAGAGAGAAGCAGGGCTTTCAAAATAAACAGTGGACAGGGTAAGCCTCACCAGGGAGGCGGGACTTGAACAGTCTAGAAGGAGGTGACAGAACCAGGTATCTGAGGGAAAAGCATTCCATACAATGGGATAAATTACTGAAAAAGCCAAGAGGAGGGATGCTTGTGGTCTTCAGGGAGCAGTCAGTCAACAAATGCGGCTAGAATACCGTCAGCAAGGAGGGCAAAGAGGACCGGGGACAGAGATATGGGTTGAAGTCCCCGCACCACCATCGACTAGTTTTGTAGTCACACGCTGTTGACTCGATGTGCAAATGTCTCGGTGAATTCAGTGCTGTCTGTCTCTAGGGCCTAGTTACCTTGCAGGCTTTTGGAAACATAAGTAGGGAAGTGACATATAAGCCATCTTGTGAACTGTTCTGTACATAAAGATAGATGGGTAGACAAAAACATGATGATAGATAGATAGGACAGATAGACAGATAGATAGATGATAGATTAGGATAGATGACAGGTATAGATAGATTGAATATATGATTGATAGATAGATAGATAGACAGACAGACAGACAGACAGACAGACAGACAGACAGATAGATAGATAGATAGCCAGCCATGTTAGATAGCCGTGTTGTTAACTGTTTGTAAGGCTGGGGGCACTGATGGGAGGAGCGAGCACGTCGGACACTGAGGATGTGCCAATGTCTCCAGCTGCTGCCCCCTCCCACGTGGGACACTGATGATGGGCCGAAGTTCTTGGCTGTTGCCCCCTCCCAACCTGAAAAATATGCCTTGGGCTAGCCAATCCTCGTGCTGCTGTAAATCTAAGCTCTGCCTCCCCCTACCTTCTTGAAAATCTCGCTGCCTGCCTGTCTACTTAAGTGTGAATTCCCCAGCCTCCATTTCTATAGACCGGGGAAATCTCGCCCGGGTATTTGCGTTCAAATAAACTACCGGGCCCTTTGTTGCCTCCCTTCACCTGCTTATTTCAGCTAGAATTTATCTTACACTGTTCTGTACATAAGGATAGATGGGTAGACAAAAAGATGACAACAGGTAGGTGACAGATAGGTGACAGATGATAGATTAGAAATACATACATTAGATAGATGATAGATATTCATAGGTTAGACGAATAGATTGACAGAGATGACAGATAGATAAGACATATATAGATGACGGATGATAGACTAGATAGGACAGATGATATAGGTAGGTTACGTTAGAAAGACAGATGATAAGATATTGATAGATTAGATAGAGAATAGATAGATGATAGATAGATACAGAGTTATGAACTGAATTTTTGGGCCCTCACCTCACCATCTTCTGCTCCTCCTAACCCCCCGCCGCCGCCACCACACACACACACACACACACACACACACACACAAGTTCATATTTGAATTGAGTCAGGGTTGAAGCCCTAACCCCCACTGTCATGGTCTTGGGAGGTGGGGCCTTTGGAGGTAATTTGGTTCGGAAGCTATCATGAGGGTGTGGGTGGAGCTGCCATTATGCAATCAGTGCTATTAAGAGGAACAGAGGACAGAGCTTTCTCCCTCGACCCTGTGAGGACACAGCAGGGATGCGGCCGTATGCAAGCCAGAAGAAGGGACCTCACCAGGAACTGAACCTGCCTTGGTCTTGGACTTCTGCTTCCAGAATGGTGAGAAATCAGTGTCTATGGATGAAGCCCCCACTCAATGACACTCTGGTTATCAGCTTGAGTAGACTAACATAGATATGTAGGTAAACAGAGACGCACTTAAGACGATGGATGGAGAGAGCCTACGCATAGATATCTGTGCTTAGGTGTCTGCATAGGTATCTGTGTCCAACCACCTCTGCACTTTGAAGTCCGCTCCCTATGGGGGGCACGCCAGGAGCACAACTTATGCGCGTTTCTTTTTTAAAGTGCGGGCTGCAGTTTCCTATAACTGGGGTCTCCGTTAACTCTCAGCCGTGTGTGTGTGTGTGTGTGTGTGTGTCTGTGTGCGTGCGTGTGCGCGCGCCTGTGCGTGTGCGTGTGCGTGTGCGTGTGTGTGCGTGTGTGTGTGCGTGTGTGTGTGTGTGTGTGTGTACGCCACTGCCCCATCGGTCTACAATCACAGGAGATGCAAAAGTAACAAAGGAACGCAGGATAGGGCAAACATCTTGCAAACTATGACCAGAAAGAGTAAAGTTCTCCACTAGCCTCTGGGGATATCTTTGCCAAGTGATTCTATGCAATTTTAGAAAGATCTTGCCGGAAATGTTGCTGGGACCACTCTGAACCATCGAGTTAGTTAAGGTAATAAGCCAGGACAGGAGGGCAGCAAAGAGCACCCACGGTGTGTCTCCTATGTATCAGGCCAAGGTGTACAGGCTTTAATTCTACTACACCACTTCATCTCACCATGGCTGACGTGGGATGACCTTATGCACCACCTTCATCCGTGAGTAAAAAGTTACTTCAGAATCACCTCCCTTAACAGAAAATAAATAAGTGCGGGGACATAAACATTCCTAGAATTCCTGCCACCATCACCCAACTCTTTATGCTCAGCACCCTTTTCATACGAACGGAAACATAGCTCTCAACGCTACTATTCCATTTCAGAGAGACCTCACTCACATCTAAATGCCTAAATGCACTGAAACTCCACCTCCACCTTGACAGCAGAGGGGAGCAGTTTCCCCACAAGCTAGCTGGCCTGCCACCTCAGCAAGCCCACGGGCCACCGGCCCACAAGAGCCCTGCGTGTCACCAAAAGGCAGTTCCCTTAACCAGTGACTACACGCATGCTCTCTGGAGATGGGCCAGCAAGCAGGGCCGCCGAGGTGACATCGGTGCACAGGCAAAAAGACCTACTACTGGGCATGCACCTGCCTCGGACCCCGCAGGCCAGCCAGGGTGCTCCCTGCGTGGGGCCTCGGATATGCCCCGCAGCTCACGCAGCCGCCACAGCGGGAACGGCCCAGGGGCAGAGCAGCCGGAGGGCCCTGGCCCGCACAGGTTCAAGAGCCCAGCCCGCCAACCACACCGTCCACACCCAGCGGACTCGTGCCACCTACGCAGGAGAAGTTCCCACCCGAGGCCACTCCTCTCAAGACCCAAACACACAGCTAACTCACATAAACAGACACAAGGAATTGAGACTGAGAAGGACACAGAGGAATCAAACTGCACCTAGTGACAGAACGTTGACAAAAGTGAGACAACAGATACATAGACAGACAGATGATTGATACATAGATTGGGTTGATATACATACATATAGGTGATAGATTAATTAGATAGATACACAGATGAGAGTAGATAGATGATAGATCATAGATAGATAGATAGGTAGATAGATAAAGGGATAGGTAGGTAGGTAGATAGGAGAGCATCATACTAAACAAAGCTATCTCTCGCTCAAGACCATCTACGTGCTCCCTTACAGGAGACTCACTTGAGATCCAAGGACACAGACAGACTAGAAGCCGAAGGGGCGGGGACAGGTACCCTACACAGGTGAAACTGAGAAACAAACAAACAAACAAACAAACGGATTCTGTCTGAGTCCCCAGAGACAGTCACTAGAAAATAGCCCTATCTGGCCACCGTGAATTCTTTTTGTTTGGTTTCAGCAGGGCCCAGCCATAGATTTAGTGGTGCAGCAACGCCCTTCTCATCTTCTCTCACCTCAACAACTGAATTGCGGTAATAATATGCGTCTGGGCCTTTGAAATCAGTGGCTTTTATGATGTTCACGAATGTAAAGAGGCAATAACCAGATACCGAGGGAAGTTTGGATGCTTAACCGAACACGTCACTCCACAGCACACTCTTTGCTCCCAACTGCTCCTGTCTAGAAACTGGTGTTCCTTTTTATTTGTCCCTCCCTCCTATCAGCGGCGATCACGCCGATGTCCCTCAAACATGGTGGTGAGCAAAGCACCAAGTTTACTTTTCTGTCGACAACAGGCCCAGAGGAAGGATACTTGTGGTCTTCAGGGAGCACTTAGTCAGTGAATGTGGCTAAATACAGTCAGCAAGCGAGAAGGAGGTAAAAGAGGACAGAGGACAGAGATACGGGTTCAAGTCCCTGCACCACCATTTCCTGGTTTTGTAGGTGCACGCGGCTGACTCGACCTGCAAGTGTCTCGGTGAAAACCCAGTGCTCTCCCTACGGCCTAGTTACCTTGCAAGATTTTTGGAGGCATAATGTAGGGGAGTGACATAGCCTATGTTGTTGACTGTTCTTGTACATAAGGACAGAAGGGCAGACAAAAAGATGATTGATTCATAGATAGATAGATAGATAGATAGATAGATAGATAGATAGATAGATAGATAGACAGATAGATAGAGAGATAGATAGAGAGACAGAGAGATAGAGAGAGAGATATAGGTACATATCAATTAATAAAAGCTATTGCTCATAAACCAGGAGAGTAATGGTGAAAGCACACAGCGAAACTACAAACAAAAAAGAAGAATGAAAAATCCAGTTTAAAAAGTGCAGCAAGCAGCCATAAGAAGAAAACAAATCCTACCATTTGCAATGATGTGGACGGAGCTAGACGGTATTATGCTCAGTGAAATAAGCCAGGCGGAGAAAGACAAGTACCAAATGATTTCACTCGTGTGTGGAGTATCACAACAAAGAAAAACTGAAGGAGAAAAACAGCAGCAGACTCACAGAACCCGAGAGTGGACTCACAGTTACCAAAGGGAAAGGGACTGGGGAGGGAGGGATAGGGGCGGGGAGAAAGAAAGGGGGCATCAGGATTAGCATGTAGAATGTGTGGGGCGGGGGGAGCATGGGGAGGGCTGTACAACCCAGAGAAGACAAGTAGTGATTCTACAGCATCTTACTACACGCTGATGGACAGCGACTGTAACGGGGTGTGTCGGGGGGACATGGTGAAGGGGTCTACAGCATCCAAACTACACTGATGGACAGTGACTGTAAGAGGTTTTCGCGGGGGACTTGGTGAAGGGGGGAGCCTGGTAAACGTAATGTTCTTCACGTGACTGTAGATGAATGATGACAAAAAGAATTTAAGAAGTGCAATAAGGGCACAGCTCTGAATCATCAGAATAAAAGGACAGGCTTTGAGTGCTCCAAACAAAAGACACAGGGTTAAAAGAAGGGATGAAAGCTCAAGACCACCTACGTGCTCCCTTACAGGGTGGGGACAGGTACCCTACACAAGTGAAACTGAAAAAACAAACAATCAAACAAATGGATTCTGTCTGAGTCCCCAGAGACAGCCACTAGAAAATAGCCCTATCTGGCCACCGTGAATTCTTTTTGTTTGGTTTCAGCAGTGCCCAGCCATAGATTTAGTGGTGCAGCAACGTCCTTCTCATCTTCTCTCACCTCAGTATGCGTCTGGGCCTTTGAAATCAGTGGCTTTTATGATGTTCACGAATGTAAAGAAGTAATAGCCACATAAAGAGGGAAGTTTGGACACTCAAATAAACACGTCAGTCCACAACACACTCTTTGCTCCCAGCTGCTCCTGTCTAGAAATTGGGTGTTCCTTTCTGTTTGTCCCTCCCTCCGATCAGCGGCGATCACGCCGTCTTTATACTCATGTGTGGAGTATCACAACAAAGAAAAACTGAAGGAAAAAAACAGCAGCAGACTCACAGAACCCGAGAGTGGACTCACAGTTACCAAAGGGAAAGGGGCTGGGCAGGGTGGGTGGGAAGGGAGGGATAAGGGCGGGGAGAAAGAAAGGGGGCATCAGGATTCGCATGTATAACGTGTGGGGCGGGGGGAGCATGGGGAGGGCTGTACAACCCAGAGAAGACAAGTAGTGATTCTACAGCATCTTACTACACGCTGATGGTCAGCGACTGTAACGGGGTTTTTGGGGGGGACTTGGTGATCATCATGTTCTTCACGTGACTGTAGATGAATGATAACAAAAAAAATTTTTTAAGTGCAATAAGGACACAGCTCTCAATTGTCAGAATAAAAGGACAGGCTCTGAGGGCTCCAATCAAAAGACACAGGGTTAAAAGAAGGGATGAAAACTCAAGACCACCTACGTGCTCCCTTACAGGAGACTCACTTGAGATCCAAGGACGAAGACAAACCAGAAGTTGAGGGGGTGGGGACAGGTACCCTAGACAAGTGAAACTGAAAAGAAAAAAAAAAAAAAGAAGAAGAAGAAAAAAGATGTGCTGCTGGGATTAAAGACGGCGGCTCACGTGAGAGGGGAGGCGGAAACCTCCTCCCAAAACCAAAACCACATACATACGTACTATATGGAAATAGAACAACTACACCAAATCCTGGAAGAGCAGCAGGGAAGAACGCTGCTGCGGCAGGCTGTCACCTCGAGGAGAAGTGTGACGTACAGCCCCGGAGATGTGCTCTGGGAGCACGAACCTACCGTACACGTGCTGCGCTCTGGAGGATCGGTGGGCTTGGAAAGCAGAGACAGGCGGAAGACTTCGAGAGACTTGAGATTCCAGCCACTTGTGGGACAACACAGGGATCCACATCCGGCCGCTGTGGGACAAAAGAAAGGCGGACAGTCTGAGAGACTTCCTGACAGCGAGAGAACTGCTAAAGGGGCAAGGCTTCCGCAGGGCTTGCCGCTCAGGAGAAAGGACAGGTGCGCCAAACTGCCCGGGTGCACTCTGCCCGGCAGGCGGGGGAGCTTTCAGGAGCTCCGGGCGCTCCATCCCCCTGGCTGGCCTCGCAGCTCCGAGGCCCCTTACCGTGCTGTGACTGGCACACGGCCTGCCTCCCCGCCGGCACCGGCCTGCAAAACGGCCGCCCCCACCTACGGCAGCTTCTCCCTGCGTGCTCCGCAAACTGGCCCCGGCAGTGGAGACGGGCACTGCGGTCGGGAAGCAGGAAAGACCTCTTTCCTCCCGGCGGGGGTGGGCACCGGCACCTCTCCCCTGGGACCCCTGCCACCCCACCCCCCACCCACCCCAAGGGCTGAGCATCTCCAGAGAGTAAAGCTTCTGGGAGCTAGAGGGCGCCACCTACAAATATGAACCTTCAAAGGAACCTGGTAACTGGACTCAAATCAATCTTCCTGAGAAAGAGATCTCAAAATAAACACCAGGAGCATGCTCAGGGAGCTACAGAAAATATAACTGCCCCTGTCTCTCGAGCGCAATTCTCTCTCTCTCTCTGTCTCTCTCTGTCTCTCTCTGTCTCTGTCTCTGTCTCTCTCTCTCTCTCCCGGGAGCGCTGCTGAGGCCCTGTTCCGAGAGGGGTGCTGCGACAGCCCAGCAGGAACGGCACAGCTCTCGGGTCCACCCCGGCCGGTGCCAGGACAGTCCCACACGGGCTCTGACTGAACTGCAAGCGGGGGACGCCGCTCGTCTTAACTCCGCAGGAAAGACAACAGTGCCGCATGCTAGCCTCCCCGTCAATGGCTAGAGGCTACGTGGCTCCACCGATACCAGGTGACGTCAACACCCCGGGCTTCATCTCCTTGGCGATCTTTTTTCCCTATGACCCTTGAAAGCAGCACATGGAAAGATACAACCTACCAGTCTCCACACCGCCTCACCTCTCAGTTTTACGCCAGATGTTCCCGCATCACAGCTTCTCCTCTTCGTTCCCGTTTTCTCGGCTGGTTGGTGTTCTGGGAAAAAAAAAAAAAAAAAAAAAAACAGTCAGATTTGGAATGAAGTGGTAGGGGGTTTCGTAAGATTCTGTTTGACCACCATCAGTAGAACCAAAAGACATCCTTCAGTATGGGAGAATATACTCACCGATGACATATCTGATAAGGCGTTGCCATCCAAAACATGTATCAAGAGCTCACGAACCTCAACACACAAAAAGCAAATGAATCCAGTTACAAAATGGGCAGAGGCTCTCAACAGACACTTCTCCACAGAAGCAATTTCAGGTGGCCGGCAGGCACATGGAAAAGACGCTCCACATCGCTAACCATCAGAGAAATGCACACTAAAACCACAACGGGGTATCACCTCACACCAGTTAGGATGGCCACCACCCAAAAGACAGACAACAACAGATGTCGGCAAGGGTGTGGAGAAAGGGGAACCCTCCTACACTGCTGGTGGGAATGTCAGTCAGCTCAACCATTGTGGAAAGCGGTATGGAGGTTCCCCCAAAAACCAAAGAACAGAAATGCCATTTGACCCAGGAATTCCTCTCCTAGGAATTTACCCTAAGAGTGCAGGAGCCCAGTTTGAAAGAGACAGATGCACCCCTATGTTGATCACAGCACTACTTACAATACCCAAGAAAGGGAAGCAACCTAAGTGTCCATCGGGAGATGAAGGGATAAAGAAGAGGTGGTACATACACACTACGGAATATCACTCAGCCATAGGAAGAAAACAAATCCTACCACCATTTGCAACAACACAGACGGAGCTAGAGGGTGTTATGCTCAGTGAAATAAGCCAGGTGGAGAAAGACAAGTATCCAAGGATTTCACTCCTCTGGTGAGGTATGAGAACAAAGCAAAAACGGGAAGGAACAAAACAGCAGCAGACTCACAGAACCCAAGAATGGACTAACAGTTACCAAAGGGAAAGGGACCTGGGAGGACGGGTGGGGAGGGAGCGATAAGGGGGTAAAGGGGGCATTACGATCCGCACACATAATGTAGGGGGTGGGGGGCCACAGGGATTGCAGTGTAACACACAGAAGACAGGTAGTGATTCCATAGCATCTTACTACATTGATGGACAGCGACTGTAATGGGGTGCGGGGAGCGGACTTGATAATGGGGGGGAGTCTAGTAACCACAATGTTGCTCATGTAATTGTACTCTAATGGTAACAACAAAAAAATCACAATGAGCTATCACCTCACAGCATTCAGAATGGCTAGTTCCCCAAAAAACAAGAAATAACAAGTTATTTATGAGGATGTGGACAAAAGGGAACCGTCATGCACTGTTCGTGACCATGTAAATTGGTGCAGCTACTATGGAAAACAGTGTGGTGGTTCCTACATATATTAATAGCGGTTTCATCTGACCCAGCGTTCTTTTTCATACACAGCAGTGTAACTCCTTTCAGGATACTGGACCTGTTTCCAATGCATACACCACCAAGCAATTCTTGAACACCAGCAGGGTGTCTGAGAACTCAATGCTGAGGCTATCTGCCCAGAGACAACACCAGATTCTACAGGGTAAGGTTTCTATCCTCAAGACTGCCCTCCTCCCCAGCTCCAGAGCCTGGTTGCAAGCCCCACGCAATTAGCTTGTGCTTCCCACCTGCAGGCTAAGATTGCGGGTTCCAACAACTTCCCCTTTAGGTCTGCCCAAGTTGCTAAGGTGCCTCAGAATCTCAGAAGAACACTCACGTTTAACAAAGAGTACCATAAAGGACACAACAGCCGGATGAACACACACATATGGCAAGGTCCCAAATAAAAGAGCTTCTATCCTCCTGGGGTGCTTGGGGCCTGGCCTGGTGGCATGTGCAGGCCACCTGGTTCCCCAGGCATGGAAGCTCTGACAGAGAAACAGGAGATGAGAGAGATGTGCTCTTCTCTTAGGGTTTTGTGAGGGCTTCACTGCAGAGTCATGACTGACTGAATCACTGGCCATTGCTGATTCAGCCTCCAGCCCTCATCCCTTTCCTCTTCCCTGGGGGCTGAGGGCTAATAATTTCCATCCTCTAATCACAAGCTTGGTGCCCCTGGCAACCAGCCTCTAACCTAGGATAGGGCCCCAAAGCCTCTGCATTAACCTAACAAGACACCCATTGGACAGTTATGGCTCAGAAGGATCTTCAGGAATTGTGCACGAGGAGCAAAAATACCTAGGAAATGTATTTTGGTCATCTCAATTACCAAATATTTACTTATCATCAGTCATATCACAACAGGTGTCCCCACATACCCATAATGCCTGCAGGGACCTCCCTCTCCCCAAGACGAGGCACAGAGCTTCCCACTTCCACCATAATTTCCTTCACAGTCATGACACTGATCTGCACCAAGGACGATCCCTTTCAGGAGGATAAAGTGAAGGCTTCCGGCATAATGCCAAGGCCAAGGAGGCCCTCCTCCCCAGGGACATGGGGCAGAGAGATGGGAGAAATGGCTTCAGGAGTCTGTTTTCCTGTCAGCCGCTCTCCACTCCCCCAGCCTCAGCTGTCACCTCACCACCCAGCCTGACACACAGGGGCTTGCGAAGAAAAAAATCCTGGAGTCAGAGCAGCTGAACAGCTGCCGTGTGTGCTCAGCTTTGCAATGCGAGGGGTTCCACTCCTCTCGGGGTTCAGACTGGAAAAACCCGACAGGGAAGATGAGGTGGTCCAGCGACTCCCTGTTGCCACGTCGAATGGGGCAGTGCAAGCTCCACTTCCGCTGGAGATGCTTCCTGGCTGTCTCTGAGCACTTGCAAGGCAGCACGATAGGGTGTAGTTAGGGGGAAAATTCCCAAATCTAGAATTTTAATTTCCTGAGTATGATGACTAGACTTTCTGCTGCTCTGACTACACTGGAGAACAAAGAATGTCTAAGCAGCAGGTTCCACTTCTGAGAGACAGCACCCACGTTACCCGTTCGCTGCTGCCTCTGGTGACCAAGATGAGGACTAGCTGGATGTTACTAGGAAGTTTTGACTGTCAAAACAAAAGTGCAAATTTTGGAGACACCTTCTCAATCCACTCTCTGCATTTGCAGTGAGACAAAGCACAGAAATGGGATGAGGGTCATGACACTGTGAAATATACTCAGCCTAGAAAAAGCCCACTTTATACTTTAACTTCATCTACATGCTGTTCTGCTTCTTCCAGCCCCTCTATCAATTAAGGAACCTTGTAACCAGGATGGGAGGTAGACCTCCAAAGTGTAAGTGAACCTAGGGGGATAAAAAATGCTGAGATCTGCACTCCCCAACTTCAAGCTCTACTATAAAGCCATAGTAATCAAGACAGTTTGGTACTGGCACAAGAGCAGAGCCACAGACCAATGGAACAGACTAGAGAATCCAGACATTAACCCAGACATATATGGTCAATTAATATTTGATAAAGGAGCCATGGACATACAGTGGCAAAATGACAGTCTCTTCAACAGGTGGTGCTGGCAAAACTGGACCATTGTCTAACCCCATATACAAAAGTAAACTCAAAATGGATCAAAGACCTGAATGTAAGTCACGAAACCATTAAACTCTTGGAAGAAAACATAGGCAAAAACCTCTTAGACATAAACATGAGTGACCTCTTCTTGAACATATCTCCCCGGGCAAGGAAAACAACAGCAAAAATGAGTAAGTGGGACTATATTAAGCTGAAAAGCTTCTGTACAGCAAAAGACACCATCAATAGAACAGAAAGGAACCCTACAGTATGGGAGAATATATTTGAAAATGACAGATCCGATAAAGGCTTGACATCCAGAATATATAAAGAGCTCACACGCCTCAACAAACAAAAAACAAATAACCCAATTTAAAAAATGGGCAGAGGAACTGAACAGACAGTTCTCCAAAAAAGAAATACAGATGGCCAACAGACACATGAAAAGATGCTCCACATCGCTAATTATCAGAGAAATGCAAATTAAAACTACAATGAGGTATCACCTCACACCAGTAAGGATGGCTGCCATCCAAAAGACAAACAACAACAAATGTTGGCGAGGCTGTGGAGAAAGGGGAACCCTCCTACACTGCTGGTGGGAATGTAAGTTAGTTCAACCATTGTGGAAAGCAGTATGGAGGTACATCAAAATGCTCAAAACAGACTTACCATTTGACCCAGGAATTTCACTCCTAGGAATTTACCCTAAGAATGCAGCAATCAAGTATGAGAAAGATCAGTGCACCCCTATGTTTATCACAGCACTATTTACAGTAGCCAAGAATTGGAAGCAACCTGAATGTCCATCGATAGATGAATGGATAAAGAAGATGTGGTACATATACACAATGGAATACTACTCAGCCATAAGAAAAGGGAAAATCCAACCATTTGCAGCAACATGGATGGAGCTGGAGGGTATTATGCTCAGTGAAACAAGCCAAGTGGAGAAAGAGAAATACCAAATGGTTTCACTTATCTGTGGAATATAAGAACAAAGGAAAAACTGAAGGAACAAAACAGCAGCAGAATCACAGAACTCAAGAATGGACTAACAGGTACCAAAGGGAAAGGGACTGGGGAGGAGGGGTGGGTAGGGAGGGATAAGGGGGGGGGAGGAGTAGGGGGGTATTAAGATTCGCATGCATGGGGGGGGGTAGGAGAAAAGGGAGGGCTGTACAGCACAGAGAAGGCAAGTAGTGATTCTACAACATTTTGCTCTGCTGATGGACAGTGACTGTAAAGGGGTTTATAGGGGAGACCTGGTATAGGGGAGAGCCTAGTAAACATAATATTCGTCATGTAAGTGTAGATTAGTGATACCAAAAACAAAACAAAAAAACAAAAAAAAAAGGGCAGTTCCTGTGTGGTAACCGCCAATGAGTTCTACACAAGGGTATAAAGGGCATATAAAAGTGTAGGCAAAGGGTCTGTTTGTGTTTATACAGAGGATCAAAGCCTAATTGGGCTACCCCGAAAATGAACTAAGATACGATATGAAAAAGAACTTCCAACATCAGCACTCTCTGGAAGACTCATGCCAAAAGATGATCATCAAAAAACCCCAACAAAGATCCACGCACTGCTACAGCTGTAGATGCACTCATCCCACCAGTTCCTGGACTTGCCATGGGAATGAAGGAGACATCTAAGCTGGCCTGTGCATACGGTAAAACAACAAATTTGACTGGATCTATACTGTTGGAACTCAACCAAGAATTAGGAGAAGTGCAAATTGTAGCGCTCCAAAGTCTTACAACTACAGACTATTTACTGTTAAAAGAACATAAGGGATGTGAACATTCCCCAGGAATGGATTGTTTTAATCTGTCTGATTTCTCTCAGACTGTTCAAGTTCAGTTGGACAATATCCACCACATCACAGATAAGTTTTCACAAATGCCTAAGGTGCCTAACTGGTTTTCTCGGTTTCACTGGAGATGGCTGGTAATTACAGGTATGCTTTGGTTATGTAACTATACTCCTATTATGTTAATGTGTGTGCGCAATTTAAGTAGTAGCTTAAAACCTATACATGCTGAAGTTACTCTACAAGAAGATATGTCAAAGAAATAATCAATCTTCCCATGTTTTCTTCCGCCTGCTACTTCTATAGCTTTTCTTCTTCCTTCCTAATTACAACCCTTAAATAGAATTCGTGCCTCATATCAAATTTACCGAGTATCATAATTCTTCCAAGTGGTAAAGATACCTCAAGACAGATGCTGGGCATAGAAGCTACAGGGCATAACCATGCAAAGAAATAGAAAGCTAACCATTTCAAACTATAAGGCTTCTCTCTCACTTACCAACTCTACATTTCCCTGTATGGCCCCGGAAGATGACTGGTTAGCCAGAGACGGGTAAGATTCCTCAAGGGAGGAACAACCTAAGACAGGCACAGTCGCAGGGGGGTCATCAGGTGAGAAATTGGGGATCAACAGAGGTGAGGCTTAGAACCTCACCCCACCGTTCTGAGAGAAATCTTCTGCATACGTGGATGTTTTATTGCCCTGGTCTAGCTTGGACTAACACATAGTCTACAGGCACACACCTGATCATCTACATTTGCCCTCTTACAACACTAAACTATGTTTTCTACCTTTATTTTGTATCTACCTTCCACTTCAGCATTTTACTAAAAATAATAATAATAAAGAGAGAAATGTGGTATCCACATATAAATCAAGTATAAAAACCAAATGAGTATTCATATTTGAACTGACTGTTTATAGTTCATAATGCATGAGCAAAACCGAAAGTTTCTGTGATGACTGCCCTTGTACTGTTCACTATGTAACTTATTCACTATGTAAGAATTTGTTCTCCATGTAAGAACTTGTTTGTTATGCCTCAGAAGATTGGAGACTGACGAAAATTAGGCTTGGGGTGGATTAATGATTGTGCATTGAGCATTGACTCCCCTATACAGAATTTTATTGTCCTTAACAACCATTTGATCAATAAATATGAGAGATGCCCTCACAGAAAAAAAAAAAAGAAAAAAAAGGACAAGACTTCCAATGGTAAAATAAATAAGTAACCGGGATGTAATGGATAGCGTAAGGAATATAGTCAAGATATTGTAACGGCTTGGTAGGGCGATAGCTGGAACCTAGAATTATGTATATAAATGTTTTATCACTGTGTTGTACACTTGAAACTGACGTAATGTAATACTGTACGTCAACTACCCTTCAATAAAAAATAATACACTAAAAAAATAAATAAAATAAAAATAAAAATAAAAAGTAGAGTTTAAAAAAAAAAAAAAACAAAAACGTAAAGGATGAACAGTCGGGATCGGGAATGGACAGGCTGACTGCTGAGAGGAGGCGAGGTCGCCCCGCAAGCTTCCAGCTTGGCTGACGGGCAGGAACGGCGACGCCATCGAGACCGAGAGTCTAAAGGAGAAGCATTTTAAAAATAAAAAGTGTTTCCCAGTTTATACTCTGCTGTGTTATTCACGTACGAGACACAGGCCCCCAAAACTAGATCAGAGAGAAAATCTGGGCAGCCAGGCCCAGTCAGAATGCGGGATGTGGCTATGCTGAGACCCGGTGGTCCCCGACCTACGCTTTCTGTGAGAAGCAAAGAAAGAACCTGCCCGCTAGCTAGGACGGCAAGTCATGGGGTCTGCGCCCTCCTCAGAAGTCAGCCGCCTGGCTGGCCATGGCCGAGAAGGCATGCCTGGCTCCCGGTGTCCCAGAGAAGCTGGGAACGCCCGGGAAAGGGCGGGCCGTGCCCCGGGCAGCCTCTGGGTGGCTCCGCGCCGGGCCGTGAGCAGGCCCTGGCCTCCGGGAGCGCGGGGGGGCGGGCGGGGGTGTGGGGGTGGGGGGCAAGGCACTTGCCGCCCGCCGCACCCCGGGTGCCGAGAACATGCAGAGCCGGCACCCGGGCGGGCCGAGCTCCGACAGATGCGGGCACTGCAGCCCTCGACGGTCCGCACGGTGGCCTCGTCGGTCCGAACACCCGCACGGCCCTCAGCGGGCAGTCCCGGGGGCTAGGGATTCTACTGGGGTTGGCCTTGGGGCCGCGCCGTGGCCTTGGCCCAGGGTCTCCTCTGGGCGGGGCCGGTGTGCTTAAGGCAGTGGGGGGGGGGGGGCTTGGTGATGCGGCCCCTGGGTGACGTCACAGCGGCCCAGGCCGCTTTGTGATGCGTCCCCTGGCTGACATACATACCAGGCTCGCCCTAGCTGGGCAGCTCAGTGCGTGCTTGGCCTGAGAAGGAGTTAGTGGCAAAGGAGACCCTCTCCCTAGCTTCAGACCCTTTCCTCGGATCGTTTGGCGCACACCACAACCCATTTTCCCGTGTGGACAGTTTCCTCCTTCCTAAGGTTCGTGCCCCACCCCGCCCGCCGCCTCCCCAGCCCCACCTTCTTCGCCCGCCGGTCCTTCCCGTCCCCGGGACGCTGGCCCCTACCCCTCCTGCCAGGGAGCACCCTGCACCTGCCCGCTGCCCTGGTCACAGGCTGTTCCACTGGGGATCCTGTGCCTTTAGCGGCTGGCTTTTCCCACTTTTCCCAACAGAGTTCCCACTTCCACGGGGAGCAGTCCTGGGCCTCTGGACCATCCTAGGCTCCCAGCAGACGGCTGGAGAGAGACCACCCAGACGAGCTCCTCCTCTGCAGGGCACACGGGCACCACTACCAGCCCGCCTCGAGGTGTCCTGCCTCTGTGAAACCGCCATCCAGAGTCAGCCAACAGACAAGGCCATGGGCAGCGCCACCGCCGGCCTCCTGCGCGCCTCAGACAACCACCGCGCGGGCGGTCGTCGTCTGGTCTCCCCTGGCCCCATACGATGCCGTGGGAGGCACAGACGACGGCCTCGGCCCTACCCGCAAGGCGGACGACGACCCGATGGGCACGCCACCGCCTTCGGGAAAGGCACCCACAACTGCCCCCTGGCCACGGACAAGTCCGTGGGCTGCACAGGCGCCAGCCTGAAGGCTGATGCTCAGGACGACGAGCCCATGGACACGACACCACCCTCCATGGCCGTCATCTTCCGGTCGCCCCCGGCCGCACACGGGGCCGTGGGCAGCTCCACCTTCGGCCCGAGGGGCGGCGATGACGACCGGGACGAGCCCATGGACACGACGCCACCCTCCATGGCCGTCATCTTCCGGTCGCCCCCGGCCGCACACGGGGCCGTGGGCAGCTCCACCTTCGGCCCGAGGGCCGGCGATGACGCCGGGGACGAGCCCATGGACACGACGCCACCCTCCATGGCCGTCATCTTCCGGTCGCCCCCGGCCCCGCACGGGGCCGTGGGCAGCACCACCGCCGGCCTCCTGTGTGCCTCCGACAACCACCGCGCGGGCGGTCGTCATCTGGTCTCCCCTGGCCCCATACGATGCCGTGGGAGGCACAGACGACGGCCTCGGCCCTACCCGTAAGTCAGCCTCGGACCCGATGGGCACGCCGCCGCCGTCGGGAAAGGCACCTACAACTGCCCCCCCGGCCCCAGGCAAGGCCCAGGGCAGCACAAGCGCCCGCCCGAAGGCTGACGCTGACGCTCAAGACGAGCCGATGGGACACGACACCCCCCTCGATGGCCGTCATCTTCCGGCCCCCCTCCCCCAGCCCCACACGAGGCCGTGGGCAGCGGCACCGCCGGCCTCCCCTGGCCCCACACGATGCCGTGGGAGGCACAGACGACGGCCTCGGACCGGTACCCGCAAGTCGGACTAGGACCCGATGGGCACGCCACCGCCATCGGGAAAGGCACCTACTCGTCCCCCCGGGCCCCAGACGACGCAGTGGGCAGCACAGGCGCCGGCCCGAAGGCTCACTCTGACTCTCAAGGCGAGCCAATGGACACGACGCCACCGTCGCTCGCCGTCATCTTCCGGTCCCCACCGGGCCCCACACCAGGCCGTGGGCATCACCACCGCCGGCCTCCTGCGCACCTCAGACACCCACCGCGCGGGCGGTCATCGTCCGGTCTCCCCTGGACCCACACGATGCCGTGGGAGGCACAGACGACGGCCTCGGCCCTACCCCCAAGTCGGACGATGACCCGATGGGCCCGCCACCACCCTCGGGAAAGGCACCTACAACTGATCCCCGGCCCCAGACAAGGCCATGGGCAGGACAAGCGCCGGCCTTAAGGCCGACGCTGACGCTCAAGACGAACCAGTGGACACGACGCCACCCTGGCTGGCCGTGATCTTGCGGTCTCCCCCGGCGCCACACGAGGCCGTGGGCAGCACCACCGCCGGCCCGAAGGCCGACGATGACGCTCGGGTCGAGCCGATGGACACGACGCCACCCTCGGTGGCCGTCATCTTCCGGTCCCCACCGGCCTCGCACGAGGCCGTGGGCGGCGCCACCGCCGGCCTCCTGCGCACCTCAGACACCCACCGCGCGGGCGGTCATCCTCCGGTCAGCCCTGGACCCACACGATGCCGTGGGAGGCACAGCCGACGGCCTCGGCCCTACCCCTAACTCGGCCTCCGACCCGGTGGACACGCCACAGCCCTTGCCAACGGCACCTACAGGCCTCCCCCGGCTCCAGACAAGGCCTATGTCCTCCTATCCATTTAACAAAATCTTTCCCACAGTATGTGCGTATATTATATATTCACACTAAACCCTGCTCTTGCTAGTATGCCTCTGCTCTGTTTACTCTTTGACTCGGCGACAGAGGAAGAACACACATACATGAGTGATAGTGTTCTGAGCCACACTTAACTACGCAACGTGTTCCGTGCCCCAGCGACTGGGATGTGGAAGTAGCCGCGTTTTATGACTGTGCGTGCTCACCGCGAGGTCTGCGTGCTGAGCGTTTAATGGATGACAACCCAGGGGGAGGCAAGTCCAGAGGAAGGAGACCGGGTTGGCTTATGTGGCCCCTTCCCTCTCCTCTCCCACTGCTCTGAGCTCACTGGGGGCTAGGGGATCCCTGCTGTGACACAGGCAACCTCTCTCATCATTTTGGTTTTTAAACATGTTTAATTCTGTATGTGTGTGCCTTGTGTAACTTAAGACTTTGGCCGATCATCCTCACACACTCCCACTTCCCCACGAGAGAACGGATTTGGCATCCAGGTCCTCGAGGCTGGAGGAACGACAGAAGGAAGTGCTTCTGCCTGCTGTGTGATTATTGAAAATGTAAGCTTACTTAGAATTTACCAAGTAGCTTAGTAATATCAGAAAAGGTCCTCTTTAATGACCGCCTGGCCTGACTCTAACCTAAACTGCTAACATGTCAAGCCACGTTGAGTTACAACTGTGCCCACTTCTCGCTGACCCTAGAGTCTGCAGGGTCTCCACCAGACTCAATACACGCAGAATTCCTAACCTGTGGAGACCACGTTCTAGTTGGAGGGGAGGAAAGAGACAATGAACATCTGTAAGTTTTCCGGTAGCTTAGCCGGTAACAAACACTATGAAGAATGAAAAGCAGGATATGGAGGACTGAGATTGTAGGCAGAGAGAAGCAGGGCTTTCAAAATAAACAGTGGACAGGGTAAGCCTCACCAGGGAGGCGGGACTTGAACAGTCTAGAAGGAGGTGACAGAACCAGGTATCTGAGGGAAAAGCATTCCATACAATGGGATAAATTACTGAAAAAGCCAAGAGGAGGGATGCTTGTGGTCTTCAGGGAGCAGTCAGTCAACAAATGCGGCTAGAATACCGTCAGCAAGGAGGGCAAAGAGGACCGGGGACAGAGATATGGGTTGAAGTCCCCGCACCACCATCGACTAGTTTTGTAGTCACACGCTGTTGACTCGATGTGCAAATGTCTCGGTGAATTCAGTGCTGTCTGTCTCTAGGGCCTAGTTACCTTGCAGGCTTTTGGAAACATAAGTAGGGAAGTGACATATAAGCCATCTTGTGAACTGTTCTGTACATAAAGATAGATGGGTAGACAAAAACATGATGATAGATAGATAGGACAGATAGACAGATAGATAGATGATAGATTAGGATAGATGACAGGTATAGATAGATTGAATATATGATTGATAGATAGATAGATAGATAGATAGACAGACAGACAGACAGACAGACAGACAGACAGACAGATAGATAGATAGATAGCCAGCCATGTTAGATAGCCGTGTTGTTAACTGTTTGTAAGGCTGGGGGCACTGATGGGAGGAGCGAGCACGTCGGACACTGAGGATGTGCCAATGTCTCCAGCTGCTGCCCCCTCCCACGTGGGACACTGATGATGGGCCGAAGTTCTTGGCTGTTGCCCCCTCCCAACCTGAAAAATATGCCTTGGGCTAGCCAATCCTCGTGCTGCTGTAAATCTAAGCTCTGCCTCCCCCTACCTTCTTGAAAATCTCGCTGCCTGCCTGTCTACTTAAGTGTGAATTCCCCAGCCTCCATTTCTATAGACCGGGGAAATCTCGCCCGGGTATTTGCGTTCAAATAAACTACCGGGCCCTTTGTTGCCTCCCTTCACCTGCTTATTTCAGCTAGAATTTATCTTACACTGTTCTGTACATAAGGATAGATGGGTAGACAAAAAGATGACAACAGGTAGGTGACAGATAGGTGACAGATGATAGATTAGAAATACATACATTAGATAGATGATAGATATTCATAGGTTAGACGAATAGATTGACAGAGATGACAGATAGATAAGACATATATAGATGACGGATGATAGACTAGATAGGACAGATGATATAGGTAGGTTACGTTAGAAAGACAGATGATAAGATATTGATAGATTAGATAGAGAATAGATAGATGATAGATAGATACAGAGTTATGAACTGAATTTTTGGGCCCTCACCTCACCATCTTCTGCTCCTCCTAACCCCCCGCCGCCGCCACCACACACACACACACACACACACACACACACACAAGTTCATATTTGAATTGAGTCAGGGTTGAAGCCCTAACCCCCACTGTCATGGTCTTGGGAGGTGGGGCCTTTGGAGGTAATTTGGTTCGGAAGCTATCATGAGGGTGTGGGTGGAGCTGCCATTATGCAATCAGTGCTATTAAGAGGAACAGAGGACAGAGCTTTCTCCCTCGACCCTGTGAGGACACAGCAGGGATGCGGCCGTATGCAAGCCAGAAGAAGGGACCTCACCAGGAACTGAACCTGCCTTGGTCTTGGACTTCTGCTTCCAGAATGGTGAGAAATCAGTGTCTATGGATGAAGCCCCCACTCAATGACACTCTGGTTATCAGCTTGAGTAGACTAACATAGATATGTAGGTAAACAGAGACGCACTTAAGACGATGGATGGAGAGAGCCTACGCATAGATATCTGTGCTTAGGTGTCTGCATAGGTATCTGTGTCCAACCACCTCTGCACTTTGAAGTCCGCTCCCTATGGGGGGCACGCCAGGAGCACAACTTATGCGCGTTTCTTTTTTAAAGTGCGGGCTGCAGTTTCCTATAACTGGGGTCTCCGTTAACTCTCAGCCGTGTGTGTGTGTGTGTGTGTGTGTGTCTGTGTGCGTGCGTGTGCGCGCGCCTGTGCGTGTGCGTGTGCGTGTGCGTGTGTGTGCGTGTGTGTGTGCGTGTGTGTGTGTGTGTGTGTGTACGCCACTGCCCCATCGGTCTACAATCACAGGAGATGCAAAAGTAACAAAGGAACGCAGGATAGGGCAAACATCTTGCAAACTATGACCAGAAAGAGTAAAGTTCTCCACTAGCCTCTGGGGATATCTTTGCCAAGTGATTCTATGCAATTTTAGAAAGATCTTGCCGGAAATGTTGCTGGGACCACTCTGAACCATCGAGTTAGTTAAGGTAATAAGCCAGGACAGGAGGGCAGCAAAGAGCACCCACGGTGTGTCTCCTATGTATCAGGCCAAGGTGTACAGGCTTTAATTCTACTACACCACTTCATCTCACCATGGCTGACGTGGGATGACCTTATGCACCACCTTCATCCGTGAGTAAAAAGTTACTTCAGAATCACCTCCCTTAACAGAAAATAAATAAGTGCGGGGACATAAACATTCCTAGAATTCCTGCCACCATCACCCAACTCTTTATGCTCAGCACCCTTTTCATACGAACGGAAACATAGCTCTCAACGCTACTATTCCATTTCAGAGAGACCTCACTCACATCTAAATGCCTAAATGCACTGAAACTCCACCTCCACCTTGACAGCAGAGGGGAGCAGTTTCCCCACAAGCTAGCTGGCCTGCCACCTCAGCAAGCCCACGGGCCACCGGCCCACAAGAGCCCTGCGTGTCACCAAAAGGCAGTTCCCTTAACCAGTGACTACACGCATGCTCTCTGGAGATGGGCCAGCAAGCAGGGCCGCCGAGGTGACATCGGTGCACAGGCAAAAAGACCTACTACTGGGCATGCACCTGCCTCGGACCCCGCAGGCCAGCCAGGGTGCTCCCTGCGTGGGGCCTCGGATATGCCCCGCAGCTCACGCAGCCGCCACAGCGGGAACGGCCCAGGGGCAGAGCAGCCGGAGGGCCCTGGCCCGCACAGGTTCAAGAGCCCAGCCCGCCAACCACACCGTCCACACCCAGCGGACTCGTGCCACCTACGCAGGAGAAGTTCCCACCCGAGGCCACTCCTCTCAAGACCCAAACACACAGCTAACTCACATAAACAGACACAAGGAATTGAGACTGAGAAGGACACAGAGGAATCAAACTGCACCTAGTGACAGAACGTTGACAAAAGTGAGACAACAGATACATAGACAGACAGATGATTGATACATAGATTGGGTTGATATACATACATATAGGTGATAGATTAATTAGATAGATACACAGATGAGAGTAGATAGATGATAGATCATAGATAGATAGATAGGTAGATAGATAAAGGGATAGGTAGGTAGGTAGATAGGAGAGCATCATACTAAACAAAGCTATCTCTCGCTCAAGACCATCTACGTGCTCCCTTACAGGAGACTCACTTGAGATCCAAGGACACAGACAGACTAGAAGCCGAAGGGGCGGGGACAGGTACCCTACACAGGTGAAACTGAGAAACAAACAAACAAACAAACAAACGGATTCTGTCTGAGTCCCCAGAGACAGTCACTAGAAAATAGCCCTATCTGGCCACCGTGAATTCTTTTTGTTTGGTTTCAGCAGGGCCCAGCCATAGATTTAGTGGTGCAGCAACGCCCTTCTCATCTTCTCTCACCTCAACAACTGAATTGCGGTAATAATATGCGTCTGGGCCTTTGAAATCAGTGGCTTTTATGATGTTCACGAATGTAAAGAGGCAATAACCAGATACCGAGGGAAGTTTGGATGCTTAACCGAACACGTCACTCCACAGCACACTCTTTGCTCCCAACTGCTCCTGTCTAGAAACTGGTGTTCCTTTTTATTTGTCCCTCCCTCCTATCAGCGGCGATCACGCCGATGTCCCTCAAACATGGTGGTGAGCAAAGCACCAAGTTTACTTTTCTGTCGACAACAGGCCCAGAGGAAGGATACTTGTGGTCTTCAGGGAGCACTTAGTCAGTGAATGTGGCTAAATACAGTCAGCAAGCGAGAAGGAGGTAAAAGAGGACAGAGGACAGAGATACGGGTTCAAGTCCCTGCACCACCATTTCCTGGTTTTGTAGGTGCACGCGGCTGACTCGACCTGCAAGTGTCTCGGTGAAAACCCAGTGCTCTCCCTACGGCCTAGTTACCTTGCAAGATTTTTGGAGGCATAATGTAGGGGAGTGACATAGCCTATGTTGTTGACTGTTCTTGTACATAAGGACAGAAGGGCAGACAAAAAGATGATTGATTCATAGATAGATAGATAGATAGATAGATAGATAGATAGATAGATAGATAGATAGATAGATAGACAGATAGATAGAGAGATAGATAGAGAGACAGAGAGATAGAGAGAGAGATATAGGTACATATCAATTAATAAAAGCTATTGCTCATAAACCAGGAGAGTAATGGTGAAAGCACACAGCGAAACTACAAACAAAAAAGAAGAATGAAAAATCCAGTTTAAAAAGTGCAGCAAGCAGCCATAAGAAGAAAACAAATCCTACCATTTGCAATGATGTGGACGGAGCTAGACGGTATTATGCTCAGTGAAATAAGCCAGGCGGAGAAAGACAAGTACCAAATGATTTCACTCGTGTGTGGAGTATCACAACAAAGAAAAACTGAAGGAGAAAAACAGCAGCAGACTCACAGAACCCGAGAGTGGACTCACAGTTACCAAAGGGAAAGGGACTGGGGAGGGAGGGATAGGGGCGGGGAGAAAGAAAGGGGGCATCAGGATTAGCATGTAGAATGTGTGGGGCGGGAGGAGCATGGGGAGGGCTGTACAACCCAGAGAAGACAAGTAGTGATTCTACAGCATCTTACTACACGCTGATGGACAGCGACTGTAACGGGGTGTGTCGGGGGGACATGGTGAAGGGGTCTACAGCATCCAAACTACACTGATGGACAGTGACTGTAAGAGGTTTTCGCGGGGGACTTGGTGAAGGGGGGAGCCTGGTAAACGTAATGTTCTTCACGTGACTGTAGATGAATGATGACAAAAAGAATTTAAGAAGTGCAATAAGGGCACAGCTCTGAATCATCAGAATAAAAGGACAGGCTTTGAGTGCTCCAAACAAAAGACACAGGGTTAAAAGAAGGGATGAAAGCTCAAGACCACCTACGTGCTCCCTTACAGGGTGGGGACAGGTACCCTACACAAGTGAAACTGAAAAAACAAACAATCAAACAAATGGATTCTGTCTGAGTCCCCAGAGACAGCCACTAGAAAATAGCCCTATCTGGCCACCGTGAATTCTTTTTGTTTGGTTTCAGCAGTGCCCAGCCATAGATTTAGTGGTGCAGCAACGTCCTTCTCATCTTCTCTCACCTCAGTATGCGTCTGGGCCTTTGAAATCAGTGGCTTTTATGATGTTCACGAATGTAAAGAAGTAATAGCCACATAAAGAGGGAAGTTTGGACACTCAAATAAACACGTCAGTCCACAACACACTCTTTGCTCCCAGCTGCTCCTGTCTAGAAATTGGGTGTTCCTTTCTGTTTGTCCCTCCCTCCGATCAGCGGCGATCACGCCGTCTTTATACTCATGTGTGGAGTATCACAACAAAGAAAAACTGAAGGAAAAAAACAGCAGCAGACTCACAGAACCCGAGAGTGGACTCACAGTTACCAAAGGGAAAGGGGCTGGGCAGGGTGGGTGGGAAGGGAGGGATAAGGGCGGGGAGAAAGAAAGGGGGCATCAGGATTCGCATGTATAACGTGTGGGGCGGGGGGAGCATGGGGAGGGCTGTACAACCCAGAGAAGACAAGTAGTGATTCTACAGCATCTTACTACACGCTGATGGTCAGCGACTGTAACGGGGTTTTTGGGGGGGACTTGGTGATCATCATGTTCTTCACGTGACTGTAGATGAATGATAACAAAAAAAATTTTTTAAGTGCAATAAGGACACAGCTCTCAATTGTCAGAATAAAAGGACAGGCTCTGAGGGCTCCAATCAAAAGACACAGGGTTAAAAGAAGGGATGAAAACTCAAGACCACCTACGTGCTCCCTTACAGGAGACTCACTTGAGATCCAAGGACGAAGACAAACCAGAAGTTGAGGGGGTGGGGACAGGTACCCTAGACAAGTGAAACTGAAAAGAAAAAAAAAAAAAAGAAGAAGAAGAAAAAAGATGTGCTGCTGGGATTAAAGACGGCGGCTCACGTGAGAGGGGAGGCGGAAACCTCCTCCCAAAACCAAAACCACATACATACGTACTATATGGAAATAGAACAACTACACCAAATCCTGGAAGAGCAGCAGGGAAGAACGCTGCTGCGGCAGGCTGTCACCTCGAGGAGAAGTGTGACGTACAGCCCCGGAGATGTGCTCTGGGAGCACGAACCTACCGTACACGTGCTGCGCTCTGGAGGATCGGTGGGCTTGGAAAGCAGAGACAGGCGGAAGACTTCGAGAGACTTGAGATTCCAGCCACTTGTGGGACAACACAGGGATCCACATCCGGCCGCTGTGGGACAAAAGAAAGGCGGACAGTCTGAGAGACTTCCTGACAGCGAGAGAACTGCTAAAGGGGCAAGGCTTCCGCAGGGCTTGCCGCTCAGGAGAAAGGACAGGTGCGCCAAACTGCCCGGGTGCACTCTGCCCGGCAGGCGGGGGAGCTTTCAGGAGCTCCGGGCGCTCCATCCCCCTGGCTGGCCTCGCAGCTCCGAGGCCCCTTACCGTGCTGTGACTGGCACACGGCCTGCCTCCCCGCCGGCACCGGCCTGCAAAACGGCCGCCCCCACCTACGGCAGCTTCTCCCTGCGTGCTCCGCAAACTGGCCCCGGCAGTGGAGACGGGCACTGCGGTCGGGAAGCAGGAAAGACCTCTTTCCTCCCGGCGGGGGTGGGCACCGGCACCTCTCCCCTGGGACCCCTGCCACCCCACCCCCCACCCACCCCAAGGGCTGAGCATCTCCAGAGAGTAAAGCTTCTGGGAGCTAGAGGGCGCCACCTACAAATATGAACCTTCAAAGGAACCTGGTAACTGGACTCAAATCAATCTTCCTGAGAAAGAGATCTCAAAATAAACACCAGGAGCATGCTCAGGGAGCTACAGAAAATATAACTGCCCCTGTCTCTCGAGCGCAATTCTCTCTCTCTCTCTGTCTCTCTCTGTCTCTCTCTGTCTCTGTCTCTGTCTCTGTCTCTCTCTCTCTCTCCCGGGAGCGCTGCTGAGGCCCTGTTCCGAGAGGGGTGCTGCGACAGCCCAGCAGGAACGGCACAGCTCTCGGGTCCACCCCGGCCGGTGCCAGGACAGTCCCACACGGGCTCTGACTGAACTGCAAGCGGGGGACGCCGCTCGTCTTAACTCCGCAGGAAAGACAACAGTGCCGCATGCTAGCCTCCCCGTCAATGGCTAGAGGCTACGTGGCTCCACCGATACCAGGTGACGTCAACACCCCGGGCTTCATCTCCTTGGCGATCTTTTTTCCCTATGACCCTTGAAAGCAGCACATGGAAAGATACAACCTACCAGTCTCCACACCGCCTCACCTCTCAGTTTTACGCCAGATGTTCCCGCATCACAGCTTCTCCTCTTCGTTCCCGTTTTCTCGGCTGGTTGGTGTTCTGGGAAAAAAAAAAAAAAAAAAAAAACAGTCAGATTTGGAATGAAGTGGTAGGGGGTTTCGTAAGATTCTGTTTGACCACCATCAGTAGAACCAAAAGACATCCTTCAGTATGGGAGAATATACTCACCGATGACATATCTGATAAGGCGTTGCCATCCAAAACATGTATCAAGAGCTCACGAACCTCAACACACAAAAAGCAAATGAATCCAGTTACAAAATGGGCAGAGGCTCTCAACAGACACTTCTCCACAGAAGCAATTTCAGGTGGCCGGCAGGCACATGGAAAAGACGCTCCACATCGCTAACCATCAGAGAAATGCACACTAAAACCACAACGGGGTATCACCTCACACCAGTTAGGATGGCCACCACCCAAAAGACAGACAACAACAGATGTCGGCAAGGGTGTGGAGAAAGGGGAACCCTCCTACACTGCTGGTGGGAATGTCAGTCAGCTCAACCATTGTGGAAAGCGGTATGGAGGTTCCCCCAAAAACCAAAGAACAGAAATGCCATTTGACCCAGGAATTCCTCTCCTAGGAATTTACCCTAAGAGTGCAGGAGCCCAGTTTGAAAGAGACAGATGCACCCCTATGTTGATCACAGCACTACTTACAATACCCAAGAAAGGGAAGCAACCTAAGTGTCCATCGGGAGATGAAGGGATAAAGAAGAGGTGGTACATACACACTACGGAATATCACTCAGCCATAGGAAGAAAACAAATCCTACCACCATTTGCAACAACACGGACGGAGCTAGAGGGTGTTATGCTCAGTGAAATAAGCCAGGTGGAGAAAGACAAGTATCCAAGGATTTCACTCCTCTGGTGAGGTATGAGAACAAAGCAAAAACGGGAAGGAACAAAACAGCAGCAGACTCACAGAACCCAAGAATGGACTAACAGTTACCAAAGGGAAAGGGACCTGGGAGGACGGGTGGGGAGGGAGCGATAAGGGGGTAAAGGGGGCATTACGATCCGCACACATAATGTAGGGGGTGGGGGGCCACAGGGATTGCAGTGTAACACACAGAAGACAGGTAGTGATTCCATAGCATCTTACTACATTGATGGACAGCGACTGTAATGGGGTGCGGGGAGCGGACTTGATAATGGGGGGGAGTCTAGTAACCACAATGTTGCTCATGTAATTGTACTCTAATGGTAACAACAAAAAAATCACAATGAGCTATCACCTCACAGCATTCAGAATGGCTAGTTCCCCAAAAAACAAGAAATAACAAGTTATTTATGAGGATGTGGACAAAAGGGAACCGTCATGCACTGTTCGTGACCATGTAAATTGGTGCAGCTACTATGGAAAACAGTGTGGTGGTTCCTACATATATTAATAGCGGTTTCATCTGACCCAGCGTTCTTTTTCATACACAGCAGTGTAACTCCTTTCAGGATACTGGACCTGTTTCCAATGCATACACCACCAAGCAATTCTTGAACACCAGCAGGGTGTCTGAGAACTCAATGCTGAGGCTATCTGCCCAGAGACAACACCAGATTCTACAGGGTAAGGTTTCTATCCTCAAGACTGCCCTCCTCCCCAGCTCCAGAGCCTGGTTGCAAGCCCCACGCAATTAGCTTGTGCTTCCCACCTGCAGGCTAAGATTGCGGGTTCCAACAACTTCCCCTTTAGGTCTGCCCAAGTTGCTAAGGTGCCTCAGAATCTCAGAAGAACACTCACGTTTAACAAAGAGTACCATAAAGGACACAACAGCCGGATGAACACACACATATGGCAAGGTCCCAAATAAAAGAGCTTCTATCCTCCTGGGGTGCTTGGGGCCTGGCCTGGTGGCATGTGCAGGCCACCTGGTTCCCCAGGCATGGAAGCTCTGACAGAGAAACAGGAGATGAGAGAGATGTGCTCTTCTCTTAGGGTTTTGTGAGGGCTTCACTGCAGAGTCATGACTGACTGAATCACTGGCCATTGCTGATTCAGCCTCCAGCCCTCATCCCTTTCCTCTTCCCTGGGGGCTGAGGGCTAATAATTTCCATCCTCTAATCACAAGCTTGGTGCCCCTGGCAACCAGCCTCTAACCTAGGATAGGGCCCCAAAGCCTCTGCATTAACCTAACAAGACACCCATTGGACAGTTATGGCTCAGAAGGATCTTCAGGAATTGTGCACGAGGAGCAAAAATACCTAGGAAATGTATTTTGGTCATCTCAATTACCAAATATTTACTTATCATCAGTCATATCACAACAGGTGTCCCCACATACCCATAATGCCTGCAGGGACCTCCCTCTCCCCAAGACGAGGCACAGAGCTTCCCACTTCCACCATAATTTCCTTCACAGTCATGACACTGATCTGCACCAAGGACGATCCCTTTCAGGAGGATAAAGTGAAGGCTTCCGGCATAATGCCAAGGCCAAGGAGGCCCTCCTCCCCAGGGACATGGGGCAGAGAGATGGGAGAAATGGCTTCAGGAGTCTGTTTTCCTGTCAGCCGCTCTCCACTCCCCCAGCCTCAGCTGTCACCTCACCACCCAGCCTGACACACAGGGGCTTGCGAAGAAAAAAATCCTGGAGTCAGAGCAGCTGAACAGCTGCCGTGTGTGCTCAGCTTTGCAATGCGAGGGGTTCCACTCCTCTCGGGGTTCAGACTGGAAAAACCCGACAGGGAAGATGAGGTGGTCCAGCGACTCCCTGTTGCCACGTCGAATGGGGCAGTGCAAGCTCCACTTCCGCTGGAGATGCTTCCTGGCTGTCTCTGAGCACTTGCAAGGCAGCACGATAGGGTGTAGTTAGGGGGAAAATTCCCAAATCTAGAATTTTAATTTCCTGAGTATGATGACTAGACTTTCTGCTGCTCTGACTACACTGGAGAACAAAGAATGTCTAAGCAGCAGGTTCCACTTCTGAGAGACAGCACCCACGTTACCCGTTCGCTGCTGCCTCTGGTGACCAAGATGAGGACTAGCTGGATGTTACTAGGAAGTTTTGACTGTCAAAACAAAAGTGCAAATTTTGGAGACACCTTCTCAATCCACTCTCTGCATTTGCAGTGAGACAAAGCACAGAAATGGGATGAGGGTCATGACACTGTGAAATATACTCAGCCTAGAAAAAGCCCACTTTATACTTTAACTTCATCTACATGCTGTTCTGCTTCTTCCAGCCCCTCTATCAATTAAGGAACCTTGTAACCAGGATGGGAGGTAGACCTCCAAAGTGTAAGTGAACCTAGGGGGATAAAAAATGCTGAGATCTGCACTCCCCAACTTCAAGCTCTACTATAAAGCCATAGTAATCAAGACAGTTTGGTACTGGCACAAGAGCAGAGCCACAGACCAATGGAACAGACTAGAGAATCCAGACATTAACCCAGACATATATGGTCAATTAATATTTGATAAAGGAGCCATGGACATACAGTGGCAAAATGACAGTCTCTTCAACAGGTGGTGCTGGCAAAACTGGACCATTGTCTAACCCCATATACAAAAGTAAACTCAAAATGGATCAAAGACCTGAATGTAAGTCACGAAACCATTAAACTCTTGGAAGAAAACATAGGCAAAAACCTCTTAGACATAAACATGAGTGACCTCTTCTTGAACATATCTCCCCGGGCAAGGAAAACAACAGCAAAAATGAGTAAGTGGGACTATATTAAGCTGAAAAGCTTCTGTACAGCAAAAGACACCATCAATAGAACAGAAAGGAACCCTACAGTATGGGAGAATATATTTGAAAATGACAGATCCGATAAAGGCTTGACATCCAGAATATATAAAGAGCTCACACGCCTCAACAAACAAAAAACAAATAACCCAATTTAAAAAATGGGCAGAGGAACTGAACAGACAGTTCTCCAAAAAAGAAATACAGATGGCCAACAGACACATGAAAAGATGCTCCACATCGCTAATTATCAGAGAAATGCAAATTAAAACTACAATGAGGTATCACCTCACACCAGTAAGGATGGCTGCCATCCAAAAGACAAACAACAACAAATGTTGGCGAGGCTGTGGAGAAAGGGGAACCCTCCTACACTGCTGGTGGGAATGTAAGTTAGTTCAACCATTGTGGAAAGCAGTATGGAGGTACATCAAAATGCTCAAAACAGACTTACCATTTGACCCAGGAATTTCACTCCTAGGAATTTACCCTAAGAATGCAGCAATCAAGTATGAGAAAGATCAGTGCACCCCTATGTTTATCACAGCACTATTTACAGTAGCCAAGAATTGGAAGCAACCTGAATGTCCATCGATAGATGAATGGATAAAGAAGATGTGGTACATATACACAATGGAATACTACTCAGCCATAAGAAAAGGGAAAATCCAACCATTTGCAGCAACATGGATGGAGCTGGAGGGTATTATGCTCAGTGAAACAAGCCAAGTGGAGAAAGAGAAATACCAAATGGTTTCACTTATCTGTGGAATATAAGAACAAAGGAAAAACTGAAGGAACAAAACAGCAGCAGAATCACAGAACTCAAGAATGGACTAACAGGTACCAAAGGGAAAGGGACTGGGGAGGAGGGGTGGGTAGGGAGGGATAAGGGGGGGGGAGGAGTAGGGGGGTATTAAGATTCGCATGCATGGGGGGGGGTAGGAGAAAAGGGAGGGCTGTACAGCACAGAGAAGGCAAGTAGTGATTCTACAACATTTTGCTCTGCTGATGGACAGTGACTGTAAAGGGGTTTATAGGGGAGACCTGGTATAGGGGAGAGCCTAGTAAACATAATATTCGTCATGTAAGTGTAGATTAGTGATACCAAAAACAAAACAAAAAAACAAAAAAAAAAGGGCAGTTCCTGTGTGGTAACCGCCAATGAGTTCTACACAAGGGTATAAAGGGCATATAAAAGTGTAGGCAAAGGGTCTGTTTGTGTTTATACAGAGGATCAAAGCCTAATTGGGCTACCCCGAAAATGAACTAAGATACGATATGAAAAAGAACTTCCAACATCAGCACTCTCTGGAAGACTCATGCCAAAAGATGATCATCAAAAAACCCCAACAAAGATCCACGCACTGCTACAGCTGTAGATGCACTCATCCCACCAGTTCCTGGACTTGCCATGGGAATGAAGGAGACATCTAAGCTGGCCTGTGCATACGGTAAAACAACAAATTTGACTGGATCTATACTGTTGGAACTCAACCAAGAATTAGGAGAAGTGCAAATTGTAGCGCTCCAAAGTCTTACAACTACAGACTATTTACTGTTAAAAGAACATAAGGGATGTGAACATTCCCCAGGAATGGATTGTTTTAATCTGTCTGATTTCTCTCAGACTGTTCAAGTTCAGTTGGACAATATCCACCACATCACAGATAAGTTTTCACAAATGCCTAAGGTGCCTAACTGGTTTTCTCGGTTTCACTGGAGATGGCTGGTAATTACAGGTATGCTTTGGTTATGTAACTATACTCCTATTATGTTAATGTGTGTGCGCAATTTAAGTAGTAGCTTAAAACCTATACATGCTGAAGTTACTCTACAAGAAGATATGTCAAAGAAATAATCAATCTTCCCATGTTTTCTTCCGCCTGCTACTTCTATAGCTTTTCTTCTTCCTTCCTAATTACAACCCTTAAATAGAATTCGTGCCTCATATCAAATTTACCGAGTATCATAATTCTTCCAAGTGGTAAAGATACCTCAAGACAGATGCTGGGCATAGAAGCTACAGGGCATAACCATGCAAAGAAATAGAAAGCTAACCATTTCAAACTATAAGGCTTCTCTCTCACTTACCAACTCTACATTTCCCTGTATGGCCCCGGAAGATGACTGGTTAGCCAGAGACGGGTAAGATTCCTCAAGGGAGGAACAACCTAAGACAGGCACAGTCGCAGGGGGGTCATCAGGTGAGAAATTGGGGATCAACAGAGGTGAGGCTTAGAACCTCACCCCACCGTTCTGAGAGAAATCTTCTGCATACGTGGATGTTTTATTGCCCTGGTCTAGCTTGGACTAACACATAGTCTACAGGCACACACCTGATCATCTACATTTGCCCTCTTACAACACTAAACTATGTTTTCTACCTTTATTTTGTATCTACCTTCCACTTCAGCATTTTACTAAAAATAATAATAATAAAGAGAGAAATGTGGTATCCACATATAAATCAAGTATAAAAACCAAATGAGTATTCATATTTGAACTGACTGTTTATAGTTCATAATGCATGAGCAAAACCGAAAGTTTCTGTGATGACTGCCCTTGTACTGTTCACTATGTAACTTATTCACTATGTAAGAATTTGTTCTCCATGTAAGAACTTGTTTGTTATGCCTCAGAAGATTGGAGACTGACGAAAATTAGGCTTGGGGTGGATTAATGATTGTGCATTGAGCATTGACTCCCCTATACAGAATTTTATTGTCCTTAACAACCATTTGATCAATAAATATGAGAGATGCCCTCACAGAAAAAAAAAAAAGAAAAAAAAGGACAAGACTTCCAATGGTAAAATAAATAAGTAACCGGGATGTAATGGATAGCGTAAGGAATATAGTCAAGATATTGTAACGGCTTGGTAGGGCGATAGCTGGAACCTAGAATTATGTATATAAATGTTTTATCACTGTGTTGTACACTTGAAACTGACGTAATGTAATACTGTACGTCAACTACCCTTCAATAAAAAATAATACACTAAAAAAATAAATAAAATAAAAATAAAAATAAAAAGTAGAGTTTAAAAAAAAAAAAAAACAAAAACGTAAAGGATGAACAGTCGGGATCGGGAATGGACAGGCTGACTGCTGAGAGGAGGCGAGGTCGCCCCGCAAGCTTCCAGCTTGGCTGACGGGCAGGAACGGCGACGCCATCGAGACCGAGAGTCTAAAGGAGAAGCATTTTAAAAATAAAAAGTGTTTCCCAGTTTATACTCTGCTGTGTTATTCACGTACGAGACACAGGCCCCCAAAACTAGATCAGAGAGAAAATCTGGGCAGCCAGGCCCAGTCAGAATGCGGGATGTGGCTATGCTGAGACCCGGTGGTCCCCGACCTACGCTTTCTGTGAGAAGCAAAGAAAGAACCTGCCCGCTAGCTAGGACGGCAAGTCATGGGGTCTGCGCCCTCCTCAGAAGTCAGCCGCCTGGCTGGCCATGGCCAGAAGGCATGCCTGGCTCCCGGTGTCCCAGAGAAGCTGGGAACGCCCGGGAAAGGGCGGGCCGTGCCCCGGGCAGCCTCTGGGTGGCTCCGCGCCGGGCCGTGAGCAGGCCCTGGCCTCCGGGAGCGCGGGGGGGCGGGCGGGGGTGTGGGGGTGGGGGGCAAGGCACTTGCCGCCCGCCGCACCCCGGGTGCCGAGAACATGCAGAGCCGGCACCCGGGCGGGCCGAGCTCCGACAGACGCGGGCACTGCAGCCCTCGACGGTCCGCACGGTGGCCTCGTCGGTCCGAACACCCGCACGGCCCTCAGCGGGCAGTCCCGGGGGCTAGGGATTCTACTGGGGTTGGCCTTGGGGCCGCGCCGTGGCCTTGGCCCAGGGTCTCCTCTGGGCGGGGCCGGTGTGCTTAAGGCAGTGGGGGGGGGGGGCTTGGTGATGCGGCCCCTGGGTGACGTCACAGCGGCCCAGGCCGCTTTGTGATGCGTCCCCTGGCTGACATACATACCAGGCTCGCCCTAGCTGGGCAGCTCAGTGCGTGCTTGGCCTGAGAAGGAGTTAGTGGCAAAGGAGACCCTCTCCCTAGCTTCAGACCCTTTCCTCGGATCGTTTGGCGCACACCACAACCCATTTTCCCGTGTGGACAGTTTCCTCCTTCCTAAGGTTCGTGCCCCACCCCGCCCGCCGCCTCCCCAGCCCCACCTTCTTCGCCCGCCGGTCCTTCCCGTCCCCGGGACGCTGGCCCCTACCCCTCCTGCCAGGGAGCACCCTGCACCTGCCCGCTGCCCTGGTCACAGGCTGTTCCACTGGGGATCCTGTGCCTTTAGCGGCTGGCTTTTCCCACTTTTCCCAACAGAGTTCCCACTTCCACGGGGAGCAGTCCTGGGCCTCTGGACCATCCTAGGCTCCCAGCAGACGGCTGGAGAGAGACCACCCAGACGAGCTCCTCCTCTGCAGGGCACACGGGCACCACTACCAGCCCGCCTCGAGGTGTCCTGCCTCTGTGAAACCGCCATCCAGAGTCAGCCAACAGACAAGGCCATGGGCAGCGCCACCGCCGGCCTCCTGCGCGCCTCAGACAACCACCGCGCGGGCGGTCGTCGTCTGGTCTCCCCTGGCCCCATACGATGCCGTGGGAGGCACAGACGACGGCCTCGGCCCTACCCGCAAGGCGGACGACGACCCGATGGGCACGCCACCGCCTTCGGGAAAGGCACCCACAACTGCCCCCTGGCCACGGACAAGTCCGTGGGCTGCACAGGCGCCAGCCTGAAGGCTGATGCTCAGGACGACGAGCCCATGGACACGACACCACCCTCCATGGCCGTCATCTTCCGGTCGCCCCCGGCCGCACACGGGGCCGTGGGCAGCTCCACCTTCGGCCCGAGGGGCGGCGATGACGACCGGGACGAGCCCATGGACACGACGCCACCCTCCATGGCCGTCATCTTCCGGTCGCCCCCGGCTGCACACGGGGCCGTGGGCAGCTCCACCTTCGGCCCGAGGGCCGGCGATGACGCCGGGGACGAGCCCATGGACACGACGCCACCCTCCATGGCTGTCATCTTCCGGTCGCCCCCGGCCCCGCACGGGGCCGTGGGCAGCACCACCGCCGGCCTCCTGTGTGCCTCCGACAACCACCGCGCGGGCGGTCGTCTTCTGGTCTCCCCTGGCCCCATACGATGCCGTGGGAGGCACAGACGACGGCCTCGGCCCTACCCGTAAGTCAGCCTCGGACCCGATGGGCACGCCGCCGCCCTCGGGAAAGGCACCTACAACTGCCCCCCCGGCCCCAGGCAAGGCCCAGGGCAGCACAAGCGCCCGCCCGAAGGCTGACGCTGACGCTCAAGACGAGCCGATGGGACACGACACCCCCCTCGATGGCCGTCATCTTCCGGCCCCCCCCCCCCAGCCCCACACGAGGCCGTGGGCAGCGGCACCGCCGGCCTCCCCTGGCCCCACACGATGCCGTGGGAGGCACAGACGACGGCCTCGGACCGGTACCCGCAAGTCGGACTAGGACCCGATGGGCACGCCACCGCCATCGGGAAAGGCACCTACTCGTCCCCCCGGGCCCCAGACGACGCAGTGGGCAGCACAGGCGCCGGCCCGAAGGCTCACTCTGACTCTCAAGGCGAGCCAATGGACACGACGCCACCGTCGCTCGCCGTCATCTTCCGGTCCCCACCGGGCCCCACACCAGGCCGTGGGCATCACCACCGCCGGCCTCCTGCGCACCTCAGACACCCACCGCGCGGGCGGTCATCGTCCGGTCTCCCCTGGACCCACACGATGCCGTGGGAGGCACAGACGACGGCCTCGGCCCTACCCCCAAGTCGGACGATGACCCGATGGGCCCGCCACCACCCTCGGGAAAGGCACCTACAACTGATCCCCGGCCCCAGACAAGGCCATGGGCAGGACAAGCGCCGGCCTTAAGGCCGACGCTGACGCTCAAGACGAACCAGTGGACACGACGCCACCCTGGCTGGCCGTGATCTTGCGGTCTCCCCCGGCGCCACACGAGGCCGTGGGCAGCACCACCGCCGGCCCGAAGGCCGACGATGACGCTCGGGTCGAGCCGATGGACACGACGCCACCCTCGGTGGCCGTCATCTTCCGGTCCCCACCGGCCTCGCACGAGGCCGTGGGCGGCGCCACCGCCGGCCTCCTGCGCACCTCAGACACCCACCGCGCGGGCGGTCATCCTCCGGTCAGCCCTGGACCCACACGATGCCGTGGGAGGCACAGCCGACGGCCTCGGCCCTACACCTAACTCGGCCTCCGACCCGGTGGACACGCCACAGCCCTTGCCAACGGCACCTACAGGCCTCCCCCGGCTCCAGACAAGGCCTATGTCCTCCTATCCATTTAACAAAATCTTTCCCACAGTATGTGCGTATATTATATATTCACACTAAACCCTGCTCTTGCTAGTATGCCTCTGCTCTGTTTACTCTTTGACTCGGCGACAGAGGAAGAACACACATACATGAGTGATAGTGTTCTGAGCCACACTTAACTACGCAACGTGTTCCGTGCCCCAGTGACTGGGATGTGGAAGTAGCCGCGTTTTATGACTGTGCGTGCTCACCGCGAGGTCTGCGTGCTGAGCGTTTAATGGATGACAACCCAGGGGGAGGCAAGTCCAGAGGAAGGAGACCGGGTTGGCTTATGTGGCCCCTTCCCTCTCCTCTCCCACTGCTCTGAGCTCACTGGGGGCTAGGGGATCCCTGCTGTGACACAGGCAACCTCTCTCATCATTTTGGTTTTTAAACATGTTTAATTCTGTATGTGTGTGCCTTGTGTAACTTAAGACTTTGGCCGATCATCCTCACACACTCCCACTTCCCCACGAGAGAACGGATTTGGCATCCAGGTCCTCGAGGCTGGAGGAACGACAGAAGGAAGTGCTTCTGCCTGCTGTGTGATTATTGAAAATGTAAGCTTACTTAGAATTTACCAAGTAGCTTAGTAATATCAGAAAAGGTCCTCTTTAATGACCGCCTGGCCTGACTCTAACCTAAACTGCTAACATGTCAAGCCACGTTGAGTTACAACTGTGCCCACTTCTCGCTGACCCTAGAGTCTGCAGGGTCTCCACCAGACTCAATACACGCAGAATTCCTAACCTGTGGAGACCACGTTCTAGTTGGAGGGGAGGAAAGAGACAATGAACATCTGTAAGTTTTCCGGTAGCTTAGCCGGTAACAAACACTATGAAGAATGAAAAGCAGGATATGGAGGACTGAGATTGTAGGCAGAGAGAAGCAGGGCTTTCAAAATAAACAGTGGACAGGGTAAGCCTCACCAGGGAGGCGGGACTTGAACAGTCTAGAAGGAGGTGACAGAACCAGGTATCTGAGGGAAAAGCATTCCATACAATGGGATAAATTACTGAAAAAGCCAAGAGGAGGGATGCTTGTGGTCTTCAGGGAGCAGTCAGTCAACAAATGCGGCTAGAATACCGTCAGCAAGGAGGGCAAAGAGGACCGGGGACAGAGATATGGGTTGAAGTCCCCGCACCACCATCGACTAGTTTTGTAGTCACACGCTGTTGACTCGATGTGCAAATGTCTCGGTGAACCCAGTGCTGTCTGTCTCTAGGGCCTAGTTACCTTGCAGGCTTTTGGAAACATAAGTAGGGAAGTGACATATAAGCCATCTTGTGAACTGTTCTGTACATAAAGATAGATGGGTAGACAAAAACATGATGATAGATAGATAGGACAGATAGACAGATAGATAGATGATAGATTAGATAGGATAGATGACAGGTATAGATAGATTGAATATATGATTGATAGATAGATAGATAGATAGATAGATAGACAGACAGACAGACAGACAGACAGACAGACAGATAGATAGATAGATAGCCAGCCATGTTAGATAGCCGTGTTGTTAACTGTTTGTAAGGCTGGGGGCACTGATGGGAGGAGCGAGCACGTCGGACACTGAGGATGTGCCAATGTCTCCGGCTGCTGCCCCCTCCCACGTGGGACACTGATGATGGGCCGAAGTTCTTGGCTGTTGCCCCCTCCCAACCTGAAAAATATGCCTTGGGCTAGCCAATCCTCGTGCTGCTGTAAATCTAAGCTCTGCCTCCCCCTACCTTCTTGAAAATCTCGCTGCCTGCCTGTCTACTTAAGTGTGAATTCCCCAGCCTCCATTTCTATAGACCGGGGAAATCTCGCCCGGGTATTTGCGTTCAAATAAACTACCGGGCCCTTTGTTGCCTCCCTTCACCTGCTTATTTCAGCTAGAATTTATCTTACACTGTTCTGTACATAAGGATAGATGGGTAGACAAAAAGATGACAACAGGTAGGTGACAGATAGGTGACAGATGATAGATTAGAAATACATACATTAGATAGATGATAGATATTCATACGTTAGACGAATAGATTGACAGAGATGACAGATAGATAAGACATATATAGATGACGGATGATAGACTAGATAGGACAGATGATATAGGTAGGTTACGTTAGAAAGACAGATGATAAGATATTGATAGATTAGATAGAGAATAGATAGATGATAGATAGATACAGAGTTATGAACTGAATTTTTGGGCCCTCACCTCACCATCTTCTGCTCCTCCTAACCCCCCGCCGCCGCCACCACACACACACACACACACACACACACACACACACACACACACAAGTTCATATTTGAATTGAGTCAGGGTTGAAGCCCTAACCCCCACTGTCATGGTCTTGGGAGGTGGGGCCTTTGGAGGTAATTTGGTTCGGAAGCTATCATGAGGGTGTGGGTGGAGCTGCCATTATGCAATCAGTGCTATTAAGAGGAACAGAGGACAGAGCTTTCTCCCTCGACCCTGTGAGGACACAGCAGGGATGCGGCCGTATGCAAGCCAGAAGAAGGGACCTCACCAGGAACTGAACCTGCCTTGGTCTTGGACTTCTGCTTCCAGAATGGTGAGAAATCAGTGTCTATGGATGAAGCCCCCACTCAATGACACTCTGGTTATCAGCTTGAGTAGACTAACATAGATATGTAGGTAAACAGAGACGCACTTAAGACGATGGATGGAGAGAGCCTACGCATAGATATCTGTGCTTAGGTGTCTGCATAGGTATCTGTGTCCAACCACCTCTGCACTTTGAAGTCCGCTCCCTATGGGGGGCACGCCAGGAGCACAACTTATGCGCGTTTCTTTTTTAAAGTGCGGGCTGCAGTTTCCTATAACTGGGGTCTCCGTTAACTCTCAGCCGTGTGTGTGTGTGTGTGTGTGTGTGTGTGTGTGTGTCTGTGTGCGTGCGTGCGTGTGCGCGCGCCTGTGCGTGTGCGTGTGCGTGTGCGTGTGTGTGTGCGTGTGTGTGTGTGTGTGTGTGTGTGTGTGTGTACGCCACTGCCCCATCGGTCTACAATCACAGGAGATGCAAAAGTAACAAAGGAACGCAGGATAGGGCAAACATCTTGCAAACTATGACCAGAAAGAGTAAAGTTCTCCACTAGCCTCTGGGGATATCTTTGCCAAGTGATTCTATGCAATTTTAGAAAGATCTTGCCGGAAATGTTGCTGGGACCACTCTGAACCATCGAGTTAGTTAAGGTAATAAGCCAGGACAGGAGGGCAGCAAAGAGCACCCACGGTGTGTCTCCTATGTATCAGGCCAAGGTGTACAGGCTTTAATTCTACTACACCACTTCATCTCACCATGGCTGATGTGGGATGACCTTATGCACCACCTTCATCCGTGAGTAAAAAGTTACTTCAGAATCACCTCCCTTAACAGAAAATAAATAAGTGCGGGGACATAAACATTCCTAGAATTCCTGCCACCATCACCCAACTCTTTATGCTCAGCACCCTTTTCATACGAACGGAAACATAGCTCTCAACGCTACTATTCCATTTCAGAGAGACCTCACTCACATCTAAATGCCTAAATGCACTGAAACTCCACCTCCACCTTGACAGCAGAGGGGAGCAGTTTCCCCACAAGCTAGCTGGCCTGCCACCTCAGCAAGCCCACGGGCCACCGGCCCACAAGAGCCCTGCGTGTCACCAAAAGGCAGTTCCCTTAACCAGTGACTACACGCATGCTCTCTGGAGATGGGCCAGCAAGCAGGGCCGCCGAGGTGACATCGGTGCACAGGCAAAAAGACCTACTACTGGGCATGCACCTGCCTCGGACCCCGCAGGCCAGCCAGGGTGCTCCCTGCGTGGGGCCTCGGATATGCCCCGCAGCTCACGCAGCCGCCACAGCGGGAACGGCCCAGGGGCAGAGCAGCCGGAGGGCCCTGGCCCGCACAGGTTCAAGAGCCCAGCCCGCCAACCACACCGTCCACACCCAGCGGACTCGTGCCACCTACGCAGGAGAAGTTCCCACCCGAGGCCACTCCTCTCAAGACCCAAACACACAGCTAACTCACATAAACAGACACAAGGAATTGAGACTGAGAAGGACACAGAGGAATCAAACTGCACCTAGTGACAGAACGTTGACAAAAGTGAGACAACAGATACATAGACAGACAGATGATTGATACATAGATTGGGTTGATATACATACATATAGGTGATAGATTAATTAGATAGATACACAGATGAGAGTAGATAGATGATAGATCATAGATAGATAGATAGGTAGATAGATAAAGGGATAGGTAGGTAGGTAGATAGGAGAGCATCATACTAAACAAAGCTATCTCTCGCTCAAGACCATCTACGTGCTCCCTTACAGGAGACTCACTTGAGATCCAAGGACACAGACAGACTAGAAGCCGAAGGGGCGGGGACAGGTACCCTACACAGGTGAAACTGAGAAACAAACAAACAAACAAACAAACAAACGGATTCTGTCTGAGTCCCCAGAGACAGTCACTAGAAAATAGCCCTATCTGGCCACCGTGAATTCTTTTTGTTTGGTTTCAGCAGGGCCCAGCCATAGATTTAGTGGTGCAGCAACGCCCTTCTCATCTTCTCTCACCTCAACAACTGAATTGCGGTAATAATATGCGTCTGGGCCTTTGAAATCAGTGGCTTTTATGATGTTCACGAATGTAAAGAGGCAATAACCAGATACCGAGGGAAGTTTGGATGCTTAACCGAACACGTCACTCCACAGCACACTCTTTGCTCCCAACTGCTCCTGTCTAGAAACTGGTGTTCCTTTTTATTTGTCCCTCCCTCCTATCAGCGGCGATCACGCCGATGTCCCTCAAACATGGTGGTGAGCAAAGCACCAAGTTTACTTTTCTGTCGACAACAGGCCCAGAGGAAGGATACTTGTGGTCTTCAGGGAGCACTTAGTCAGTGAATGTGGCTAAATACAGTCAGCAAGCGAGAAGGAGGTAAAAGAGGACAGAGGACAGAGATACGGGTTCAAGTCCCTGCACCACCATTTCCTGGTTTTGTAGGTGCACGCGGCTGACTCGACCTGCAAGTGTCTCGGTGAAAACCCAGTGCTCTCCCTACGGCCTAGTTACCTTGCAAGATTTTTGGAGGCATAATGTAGGGGAGTGACATAGCCTATGTTGTTGACTGTTCTTGTACATAAGGACAGAAGGGCAGACAAAAAGATGATTGATTCATAGATAGATAGATAGATAGATAGATAGATAGATAGATAGACAGATAGATAGAGAGATAGATAGAGAGACAGAGAGATAGAGAGAGAGATATAGGTACATATCAATTAATAAAAGCTATTGCTCATAAACCAGGAGAGTAATGGTGAAAGCACACAGCGAAACTACAAACAAAAAAGAAGAATGAAAAATCCAGTTTAAAAAGTGCAGCAAGCAGCCATAAGAAGAAAACAAATCCTACCATTTGCAATGATGTGGACGGAGCTAGACGGTATTATGCTCAGTGAAATAAGCCAGGCGGAGAAAGACAAGTACCAAATGATTTCACTCGTGTGTGGAGTATCACAACAAAGAAAAACTGAAGGAGAAAAACAGCAGCAGACTCACAGAACCCGAGAGTGGACTAACAGTTACCAAAGGGAAAGGGACTGGGGAGGGAGGGATAGGGGCGGGGAGAAAGAAAGGGGGCATCAGGATTAGCATGTAGAATGTGTGGGGCGGGGGGAGCATGGGGAGGGCTGTACAACCCAGAGAAGACAAGTAGTGATTCTACAGCATCTTACTACACGCTGATGGACAGCGACTGTAACGGGGTGTGTCGGGGGGACATGGTGAAGGGGTCTACAGCATCCAAACTACACTGATGGACAGTGACTGTAAGAGGTTTTCGCGGGGGACTTGGTGAAGGGGGGAGCCTGGTAAACGTAATGTTCTTCACGTGACTGTAGATGAATGATGACAAAAAGAATTTAAGAAGTGCAATAAGGGCACAGCTCTGAATCATCAGAATAAAAGGACAGGCTTTGAGTGCTCCAAACAAAAGACACAGGGTTAAAAGAAGGGATGAAAGCTCAAGACCACCTACGTGCTCCCTTACAGGGTGGGGACAGGTACCCTACACAAGTGAAACTGAAAAAACAAACAATCAAACAAATGGATTCTGTCTGAGTCCCCAGAGACAGCCACTAGAAAATAGCCCTATCTGGCCACCGTGAATTCTTTTTGTTTGGTTTCAGCAGTGCCCAGCCATAGATTTAGTGGTGCAGCAACGTCCTTCTCATCTTCTCTCACCTCAGTATGCGTCTGGGCCTTTGAAATCAGTGGCTTTTATGATGTTCACGAATGTAAAGAAGTAATAGCCACATAAAGAGGGAAGTTTGGACACTCAAATAAACACGTCAGTCCACAACACACTCTTTGCTCCCAGCTGCTCCTGTCTAGAAATTGGGTGTTCCTTTCTGTTTGTCCCTCCCTCCGATCAGCGGCGATCACGCCGTCTTTATACTCATGTGTGGAGTATCACAACAAAGAAAAACTGAAGGAAAAAAACAGCAGCAGACTCACAGAACCCGAGAGTGGACTCACAGTTACCAAAGGGAAAGGGGCTGGGCAGGGTGGGTGGGAAGGGAGGGATAAGGGCGGGGAGAAAGAAAGGGGGCATCAGGATTCGCATGTATAACGTGTGGGGCGGGGGGAGCATGGGGAGGGCTGTACAACCCAGAGAAGACAAGTAGTGATTCTACAGCATCTTACTACACGCTGATGGTCAGCGACTGTAACGGGGTTTTTGGGGGGGACTTGGTGATCATCATGTTCTTCACGTGACTGTAGATGAATGATAACAAAAAAATTTTTTAAGTGCAATAAGGACACAGCTCTCAATTGTCAGAATAAAAGGACAGGCTCTGAGGGCTCCAATCAAAAGACACAGGGTTAAAAGAAGGGATGAAAACTCAAGACCACCTACGTGCTCCCTTACAGGAGACTCACTTGAGATCCAAGGACGAAGACAAACCAGAAGTTGAGGGGGTGGGGACAGGTACCCTAGACAAGTGAAACTGAAAAGAAAAAAAAAAAAAAGAAGAAGAAGAAAAAAGATGTGCTGCTGGGATTAAAGACGGCGGCTCACGTGAGAGGGGAGGCGGAAACCTCCTCCCAAAACCAAAACCACATACATACGTACTATATGGAAATAGAACAACTACACCAAATCCTGGAAGAGCAGCAGGGAAGAACGCTGCTGCGGCAGGCTGTCACCTCGAGGAGAAGTGTGACGTACAGCCCCGGAGATGTGCTCTGGGAGCACGAACCTACCGTACACGTGCTGCGCTCTGGAGGATCGGTGGGCTTGGAAAGCAGAGACAGGCGGAAGACTTCGAGAGACTTGAGATTCCAGCCACTTGTGGGACAACACAGGGATCCACATCCGGCCGCTGTGGGACAAAAGAAAGGCGGACAGTCTGAGAGACTTCCTGACAGCGAGAGAACTGCTAAAGGGGCAAGGCTTCCGCAGGGCTTGCCGCTCAGGAGAAAGGACAGGTGCGCCAAACTGCCCGGGTGCACTCTGCCCGGCAGGCGGGGGAGCTTTCAGGAGCTCCGGGCGCTCCATCCCCCTGGCTGGCCTCGCAGCTCCGAGGCCCCTTACCGTGCTGTGACTGGCACACGGCCTGCCTCCCCGCCGGCACCGGCCTGCAAAACGGCCGCCCCCACCTACGGCAGCTTCTCCCTGCGTGCTCCGCAAACTGGCCCCGGCAGTGGAGACGGGCACTGCGGTCGGGAAGCAGGAAAGACCTCTTTCCTCCCGGCGGGGGTGGGCACCGGCACCTCTCCCCTGGGACCCCTGCCACCCCACCCCCCACCCACCCCAAGGGCTGAGCATCTCCAGAGAGTAAAGCTTCTGGGAGCTAGAGGGCGCCACCTACAAATATGAACCTTCAAAGGAACCTGGTAACTGGACTCAAATCAATCTTCCTGAGAAAGAGATCTCAAAATAAACACCAGGAGCATGCTCAGGGAGCTACAGAAAATATAACTGCCCCTGTCTCTCGAGCGCAATTCTCTCTCTCTCTCTGTCTCTCTCTGTCTCTGTCTCTGTCTCTGTCTCTCTCTCTCTCTCCCGGGAGCGCTGCTGAGGCCCTGTTCCGAGAGGGGTGCTGCGACAGCCCAGCAGGAACGGCACAGCTCTCGGGTCCACCCCGGCCGGTGCCAGGACAGTCCCACACGGGCTCTGACTGAACTGCAAGCGGGGGACGCCGCTCGTCTTAACTCCGCAGGAAAGACAACAGTGCCGCATGCTAGCCTCCCCGTCAATGGCTAGAGGCTACGTGGCTCCACCGATACCAGGTGACGTCAACACCCCGGGCTTCATCTCCTTGGCGATCTTTTTTCCCTATGACCCTTGAAAGCAGCACATGGAAAGATACAACCTACCAGTCTCCACACCGCCTCACCTCTCAGTTTTACGCCAGATGTTCCCGCATCACAGCTTCTCCTCTTCGTTCCCGTTTTCTCGGCTGGTTGGTGTTCTGGGAAAAAAAAAAAAAAAAAAAAAAACAGTCAGATTTGGAATGAAGTGGTAGGGGGTTTCGTAAGATTCTGTTTGACCACCATCAGTAGAACCAAAAGACATCCTTCAGTATGGGAGAATATACTCACCGATGACATATCTGATAAGGCGTTGCCATCCAAAACATGTATCAAGAGCTCACGAACCTCAACACACAAAAAGCAAATGAATCCAGTTACAAAATGGGCAGAGGCTCTCAACAGACACTTCTCCACAGAAGCAATTTCAGGTGGCCGGCAGGCACATGGAAAAGACGCTCCACATCGCTAACCATCAGAGAAATGCACACTAAAACCACAACGGGGTATCACCTCACACCAGTTAGGATGGCCACCACCCAAAAGACAGACAACAACAGATGTCAGCAAGGGTGTGGAGAAAGGGGAACCCTCCTACACTGCTGGTGGGAATGTCAGTCAGCTCAACCATTGTGGAAAGCGGTATGGAGGTTCCCCCAAAAACCAAAGAACAGAAATGCCATTTGACCCAGGAATTCCTCTCCTAGGAATTTACCCTAAGAGTGCAGGAGCCCAGTTTGAAAGAGACAGATGCACCCCTATGTTGATCACAGCACTACTTACAATACCCAAGAAAGGGAAGCAACCTAAGTGTCCATCGGGAGATGAAGGGATAAAGAAGAGGTGGTACATACACACTACGGAATATCACTCAGCCATAGGAAGAAAACAAATCCTACCACCATTTGCAACAACACGGACGGAGCTAGAGGGTGTTATGCTCAGTGAAATAAGCCAGGTGGAGAAAGACAAGTATCCAAGGATTTCACTCCTCTGGTGAGGTATGAGAACAAAGCAAAAACGGGAAGGAACAAAACAGCAGCAGACTCACAGAACCCAAGAATGGACTAACAGTTACCAAAGGGAAAGGGACCTGGGAGGACGGGTGGGGAGGGAGCGATAAGGGGGTAAAGGGGGCATTACGATCCGCACACATAATGTAGGGGGTGGGGGGCCACAGGAATTGCAGTGTAACACACAGAAGACAGGTAGTGATTCCATAGCATCTTACTACATTGATGGACAGCGACTGTAATGGGGTGCGGGGAGCGGACTTGATAATGGGGGGGAGTCTAGTAACCACAATGTTGCTCATGTAATTGTACTCTAATGGTAACAACAAAAAAATCACAATGAGCTATCACCTCACAGCATTCAGAATGGCTAGTTCCCCAAAAAACAAGAAATAACAAGTTATTTATGAGGATGTGGACAAAAGGGAACCGTCATGCACTGTTCGTGACCATGTAAATTGGTGCAGCTACTATGGAAAACAGTGTGGTGGTTCCTACATATATTAATAGCGGTTTCATCTGACCCAGCGTTCTTTTTCATACACAGCAGTGTAACTCCTTTCAGGATACTGGACCTGTTTCCAATGCATACACCACCAAGCAATTCTTGAACACCAGCAGGGTGTCTGAGAACTCAATGCTGAGGCTATCTGCCCAGAGACAACACCAGATTCTACAGGGTAAGGTTTCTATCCTCAAGACTGCCCTCCTCCCCAGCTCCAGAGCCTGGTTGCAAGCCCCACGCAATTAGCTTGTGCTTCCCACCTGCAGGCTAAGATTGCGGGTTCCAACAACTTCCCCTTTAGGTCTGCCCAAGTTGCTAAGGTGCCTCAGAATCTCAGAAGAACACTCACGTTTAACAAAGAGTACCATAAAGGACACAACAGCCGGATGAACACACACATATGGCAAGGTCCCAAATAAAAGAGCTTCTATCCTCCTGGGGTGCTTGGGGCCTGGCCTGGTGGCATGTGCAGGCCACCTGGTTCCCCAGGCATGGAAGCTCTGACAGAGAAACAGGAGATGAGAGAGATGTGCTCTTCTCTTAGGGTTTTGTGAGGGCTTCACTACAGAGTCATGACTGACTGAATCACTGGCCATTGCTGATTCAGCCTCCAGCCCTCATCCCTTTCCTCTTCCCTGGGGGCTGAGGGCTAATAATTTCCATCCTCTAATCACAAGCTTGGTGCCCCTGGCAACCAGCCTCTAACCTAGGATAGGGCCCCAAAGCCTCTGCATTAACCTAACAAGACACCCATTGGACAGTTATGGCTCAGAAGGATCTTCAGGAATTGTGCACGAGGAGCAAAAATACCTAGGAAATGTATTTTGGTCATCTCAATTACCAAATATTTACTTATCATCAGTCATATCACAACAGGTGTCCCCACATACCCATAATGCCTGCAGGGACCTCCCTCTCCCCAAGACGAGGCACAGAGCTTCCCACTTCCACCATAATTTCCTTCACAGTCATGACATTGATCTGCACCAAGGACGATCCCTTTCAGGAGGATAAAGTGAAGGCTTCCGGCATAATGCCAAGGCCAAGGAGGCCCTCCTCCCCAGGGACATGGGGCAGAGAGATGGGAGAAATGGCTTCAGGAGTCTGTTTTCCTGTCAGCCGCTCTCCACTCCCCCAGCCTCAGCTGTCACCTCACCACCCAGCCTGACACACAGGGGCTTGCGAAGAAAAAAATCCTGGAGTCAGAGCAGCTGAACAGCTGCCGTGTGTGCTCAGCTTTGCAATGCGAGGGGTTCCACTCCTCTCGGGGTTCAGACTGGAAAAACCCGACAGGGAAGATGAGGTGGTCCAGCGACTCCCTGTTGCCACGTCGAATGGGGCAGTGCAAGCTCCACTTCCGCTGGAGATGCTTCCTGGCTGTCTCTGAGCACTTGCAAGGCAGCACGATAGGGTGTAGTTAGGGGGAAAATTCCCAAATCTAGAATTTTAATTTCCTGAGTATGATGACTAGACTTTCTGCTGCTCTGACTACACTGGAGAACAAAGAATGTCTAAGCAGCAGGTTCCACTTCTGAGAGACAGCACCCACGTTACCCGTTCGCTGCTGCCTCTGGTGACCAAGATGAGGACTAGCTGGATGTTACTAGGAAGTTTTGACTGTCAAAACAAAAGTGCAAATTTTGGAGACACCTTCTCAATCCACTCTCTGCATTTGCAGTGAGACAAAGCACAGAAATGGGATGAGGGTCATGACACTGTGAAATATACTCAGCCTAGAAAAAGCCCACTTTATACTTTAACTTCATCTACATGCTGTTCTGCTTCTTCCAGCCCCTCTATCAATTAAGGAACCTTGTAACCAGGATGGGAGGTAGACCTCCAAAGTGTAAGTGAACCTAGGGGGATAAAAAATGCTGAGATCTGCACTCCCCAACTTCAAGCTCTACTATAAAGCCATAGTAATCAAGACAGTTTGGTACTGGCACAAGAGCAGAGCCACAGACCAATGGAACAGACTAGAGAATCCAGACATTAACCCAGACATATATGGTCAATTAATATTTGATAAAGGAGCCATGGACATACAGTGGCAAAATGACAGTCTCTTCAACAGGTGGTGCTGGCAAAACTGGACCATTGTCTAACCCCATATACAAAAGTAAACTCAAAATGGATCAAAGACCTGAATGTAAGTCACGAAACCATTAAACTCTTGGAAGAAAACATAGGCAAAAACCTCTTAGACATAAACATGAGTGACCTCTTCTTGAACATATCTCCCCGGGCAAGGAAAACAACAGCAAAAATGAGTAAGTGGGACTATATTAAGCTGAAAAGCTTCTGTACAGCAAAAGACACCATCAATAGAACAGAAAGGAACCCTACAGTATGGGAGAATATATTTGAAAATGACAGATCCGATAAAGGCTTGACATCCAGAATATATAAAGAGCTCACACGCCTCAACAAACAAAAAACAAATAACCCAATTTAAAAAATGGGCAGAGGAACTGAACAGACAGTTCTCCAAAAAAGAAATACAGATGGCCAACAGACACATGAAAAGATGCTCCACATCGCTAATTATCAGAGAAATGCAAATTAAAACTACAATGAGGTATCACCTCACACCAGTAAGGATGGCTGCCATCCAAAAGACAAACAACAACAAATGTTGGCGAGGCTGTGGAGAAAGGGGAACCCTCCTACACTGCTGGTGGGAATGTAAGTTAGTTCAACCATTGTGGAAAGCAGTATGGAGGTACATCAAAATGCTCAAAACAGACTTACCATTTGACCCAGGAATTTCACTCCTAGGAATTTACCCTAAGAATGCAGCAATCAAGTATGAGAAAGATCAGTGCACCCCTATGTTTATCACAGCACTATTTACAGTAGCCAAGAATTGGAAGCAACCTGAATGTCCATCGATAGATGAATGGATAAAGAAGATGTGGTACATATACACAATGGAATACTACTCAGCCATAAGAAAAGGGAAAATCCAACCATTTGCAGCAACATGGATGGAGCTGGAGGGTATTATGCTCAGTGAAACAAGCCAAGTGGAGAAAGAGAAATACCAAATGGTTTCACTTATCTGTGGAATATAAGAACAAAGGAAAAACTGAAGGAACAAAACAGCAGCAGAATCACAGAACTCAAGAATGGACTAACAGGTACCAAAGGGAAAGGGACTGGGGAGGAGGGGTGGGTAGGGAGGGATAAGGGGGGGGGGGAGGAGTAGGGGGGTATTAAGATTCGCATGCATGGGGGGGGGGTAGGAGAAAAGGGAGGGCTGTACAGCACAGAGAAGGCAAGTAGTGATTCTACAACATTTTGCTCTGCTGATGGACAGTGACTGTAAAGGGGTTTATAGGGGAGACCTGGTATAGGGGAGAGCCTAGTAAACATAATATTCGTCATGTAAGTGTAGATTAGTGATACCAAAAACAAAACAAAAAAACAAAAAAAAAAGGGCAGTTCCTGTGTGGTAACCGCCAATGAGTTCTACACAAGGGTATAAAGGGCATATAAAAGTGTAGGCAAAGGGTCTGTTTGTGTTTATACAGAGGATCAAAGCCTAATTGGGCTACCCCGAAAATGAACTAAGATACGATATGAAAAAGAACTTCCAACATCAGCACTCTCTGGAAGACTCATGCCAAAAGATGATCATCAAAAAACCCCAACAAAGATCCACGCACTGCTACAGCTGTAGATGCACTCATCCCACCAGTTCCTGGACTTGCCATGGGAATGAAGGAGACATCTAAGCTGGCCTGTGCATACGGTAAAACAACAAATTTGACTGGATCTATACTGTTGGAACTCAACCAAGAATTAGGAGAAGTGCAAATTGTAGCGCTCCAAAGTCTTACAACTACAGACTATTTACTGTTAAAAGAACATAAGGGATGTGAACATTCCCCAGGAATGGATTGTTTTAATCTGTCTGATTTCTCTCAGACTGTTCAAGTTCAGTTGGACAATATCCACCACATCACAGATAAGTTTTCACAAATGCCTAAGGTGCCTAACTGGTTTTCTCGGTTTCACTGGAGATGGCTGGTAATTACAGGTATGCTTTGGTTATGTAACTATACTCCTATTATGTTAATGTGTGTGCGCAATTTAAGTAGTAGCTTAAAACCTATACATGCTGAAGTTACTCTACAAGAAGATATGTCAAAGAAATAATCAATCTTCCCATGTTTTCTTCCGCCTGCTACTTCTATAGCTTTTCTTCTTCCTTCCTAATTACAACCCTTAAATAGAATTCGTGCCTCATATCAAATTTACCGAGTATCATAATTCTTCCAAGTGGTAAAGATACCTCAAGACAGATGCTGGGCATAGAAGCTACAGGGCATAACCATGCAAAGAAATAGAAAGCTAACCATTTCAAACAATAAGGCTTCTCTCTCACTTACCAACTCTACATTTCCCTGTATGGCCCCGGAAGATGACTGGTTAGCCAGAGACGGGTAAGATTCCTCAAGGGAGGAACAACCTAAGACAGGCACAGTCGCAGGGGGGTCATCAGGTGAGAAATTGGGGATCAACAGAGGTGAGGCTTAGAACCTCACCCCACCGTTCTGAGAGAAATCTTCTGCATACGTGGATGTTTTATTGCCCTGGTCTAGCTTGGATTAACACATAGTCTACAGGCACACACCTGATCATCTACATTTGCCCTCTTACAACACTAAACTATGTTTTCTACCTTTATTTTGTATCTACCTTCCACTTCAGCATTTTACTAAAAATAATAATAATAAAGAGAGAAATGTGGTATCCACATATAAATCAAGTATAAAAACCAAATGAGTATTCATATTTGAACTGACTGTTTATAGTTCATAATGCATGAGCAAAACCGAAAGTTTCTGTGATGACTGCCCTTGTACTGTTCACTATGTAACTTATTCACTATGTAAGAATTTGTTCTCCATGTAAGAACTTGTTTGTTATGCCTCAGAAGATTGGAGACTGACGAAAATTAGGCTTGGGGTGGATTAATGATTGTGCATTGAGCATTGACTCCCCTATACAGAATTTTATTGTCCTTAACAACCATTTGATCAATAAATATGAGAGATGCCCTCACAGAAAAAAAAAAAGAAAAAAAAGGACAAGACTTCCAATGGTAAAATAAATAAGTAACCGGGATGTAATGGATAGCGTAAGGAATATAGTCAAGATATTGTAACGGCTTGGTAGGGCGATAGCTGGAACCTAGAATTATGTATATAAATGTTTTATCACTGTGTTGTACACTTGAAACTGACGTAATGTAATACTGTGCGTCAACTACCCTTCAATAAAAAATAATACACTAAAAAAATAAATAAAATAAAAATAAAAATAAAAAGTAGAGTTTAAAAAAAAAACAAAAACAAAAACGTAAAGGATGAACAGTCGGGATCGGGAATGGACAGGCTGACTGCTGAGAGGAGGCGAGGTCGCCCCGCAAGCTTCCAGCTTGGCTGACGGGCAGGAACGGCGACGCCATCGAGACCGAGAGTCTAAAGGAGAAGCATTTTAAAAATAAAAAGTGTTTCCCAGTTTATACTCTGCTGTGTTATTCACGTACGAGACACAGGCCCCCAAAACTAGATCAGAGAGAAAATCTGGGCAGCCAGGCCCAGTCAGAATGCGGGATGTGGCTATGCTGAGACCCGGTGGTCCCCGACCTACGCTTTCTGTGAGAAGCAAAGAAAGAACCTGCCCGCTAGCTAGGACGGCAAGTCATGGGGTCTGCGCCCTCCTCAGAAGTCAGCCGCCTGGCTGGCCATGGCCGAGAAGGCATGCCTGGCTCCCGGTGTCCCAGAGAAGCTGGGAACGCCCGGGAAAGGGCGGGCCGTGCCCCGGGCAGCCTCTGGGTGGCTCCGCGCCGGGCCGTGAGCAGGCCCTGGCCTCCGGGAGCGCGGGGGGGCGGGCGGGGGTGTGGGGGTGGGGGGCAAGGCACTTGCCGCCCGCCGCACCCCGGGCGCCGAGAACATGCAGAGCCGGCACCCGGGCGGGCCGAGCTCCGACAGACGCGGGCACTGCAGCCCTCGACGGTCCGCACGGTGGCCTCGTCGGTCCGAACACCCGCACGGCCCTCAGCGGGCAGTCCCGGGGGCTAGGGATTCTACTGGGGTTGGCCTTGGGGCCGCGCCGTGGCCTTGGCCCAGGGTCTCCTCTGGGCGGGGCCGGTGTGCTTAAGGCAGTGGGGGGGGGGGCTTGGTGATGCGGCCCCTGGGTGACGTCACAGCGGCCCAGGCCGCTTTGTGATGCGTCCCCTGGCTGACATACATACCAGGCTCGCCCTAGCTGGGCAGCTCAGTGCGTGCTTGGCCTGAGAAGGAGTTAGTGGCAAAGGAGACCCTCTCCCTAGCTTCAGACCCTTTCCTCGGATCGTTTGGCGCACACCACAACCCATTTTCCCGTGTGGACAGTTTCCTCCTTCCTAAGGTTCGTGCCCCACCCCGCCCGCCGCCTCCCCAGCCCCACCTTCTTCGCCCGCCGGTCCTTCCCGTCCCCGGGACGCTGGCCCCTACCCCTCCTGCCAGGGAGCACCCTGCACCTGCCCGCTGCCCTGGTCACAGGCTGTTCCACTGGGGATCCTGTGCCTTTAGCGGCTGGCTTTTCCCACTTTTCCCAACAGAGTTCCCACTTCCACGGGGAGCAGTCCTGGGCCTCTGGACCATCCTAGGCTCCCAGCAGACGGCTGGAGAGAGACCACCCAGACGAGCTCCTCCTCTGCAGGGCACACGGGCACCACTACCAGCCCGCCTCGAGGTGTCCTGCCTCTGTGAAACCGCCATCCAGAGTCAGCCAACAGACAAGGCCATGGGCAGCGCCACCGCCGGCCTCCTGCGCGCCTCAGACAACCACCGCGCGGGCGGTCGTCGTCTGGTCTCCCCTGGCCCCATACGATGCCGTGGGAGGCACAGACGACGGCCTCGGCCCTACCCGCATGGCGGACGACGACCCGATGGGCAAGCCACCGCCTTCGGGAAAGGCACCCACAACTGCCCCCTGGCCACGGACAAGTCCGTGGGCTGCACAGGCGCCAGCCTGAAGGCTGATGCTCAGGACGACGAGCCCATGGACACGACACCACCCTCCATGGCCGTCATCTTCCGGTCGCCCCCGGCCGCACACGGGGCCGTGGGTAGCTCCACCTTCGGCCCGAGGGGCGGCGATGACGACCGGGACGAGCCCATGGACACGACGCCACCCTCCATGGCCGTCATCTTCCGGTCGCCCCCGGCCGCGCACGGGGCCGTGGGCAGCTCCACCTTCGGCCCGAGGGCCGGCGATGACGCCCGGGACGAGCCCATGGACACGACGCCACCCTCCATGGCCGTCATCTTCCGGTCGCCCCCGGCCGCGCACGGGGCCGTGGGCAGCTCCACCTTCGGCCCGAGGGCCGGCGATGACGCCGGGGACGAGCCCATGGACACGACGCCACCCTCCATGGCCGTCATCTTCCGGTCGCCCCCGGCCCCGCACGGGGCCGTGGGCAGCACCACCGCCGGCCTCCTGTGTGCCTCCGACAACCACCGCGCGGGCGGTCGTCGTCTGGTCTCCCCTGGCCCCATACGATGCCGTGGGAGGCACAGACGACGGCCTCGGCCCTACCCGTAAGTCAGCCTCGGACCCGATGGGCACGCCGCCGCCCTCGGGAAAGGCACCTACAACTGCCCCCCCGGCCCCAGGCAAGGCCCAGGGCAGCACAAGCGCCCGCCCGAAGGCTGACGCTGACGCTCAAGACGAGCCGATGGGACACGACACCCCCCTCGATGGCCGTCATCTTCCGGCCCCCCCCCCAGCCCCACACGAGGCCGTGGGCAGCGGCACCGCCGGCCTCCCATGGCCCCACACGATGCCGTGGGAGGCACAGACGACGGCCTCGGACCGGTACCCGCAAGTCGGACTAGGACCCGATGGGCACGCCACCGCCATCGGGAAAGGCACCTACTCGTCCCCCCGGGCCCCAGACGACGCAGTGGGCAGCACAGGCGCCGGCCCGAAGGCTCACTCTGACTCTCAAGGCGAGCCAATGGACACGACGCCACCGTCGCTCGCCGTCATCTTCCGGTCCCCACCGGGCCCCACACCAGGCCGTGGGCATCACCACCGCCGGCCTCCTGCGCACCTCAGACACCCACCGCGCGGTCGGTCATCGTCCGGTCTCCCCTGGACCCACACGATGCCGTGGGAGGCACAGACGACGGCCTCGGCCCTACCCCCAAGTCGGACGATGACCCGATGGGCCCGCCACCACCCTCGGGAAAGGCACCTACAACTGATCCCCGGCCCCAGACAAGGCCATGGGCAGGACAAGCGCCGGCCTTAAGGCCGACGCTGACGCTCAAGACGAACCAGTGGACACGACGCCACCCTGGCTGGCCGTGATCTTGCGGTCTCCCCCGGCGCCACACGAGGCCGTGGGCAGCACCACCGCCGGCCCGAAGGCCGACGATGACGCTCGGGTCGAGCCGATGGACACGACGCCACCCTCGGTGGCCGTCATCTTCCGGTCCCCACCGGCCTCGCACGAGGCCGTGGGCGGCGCCACCGCCGGCCTCCTGCGCACCTCAGACACCCACCGCGCGGGCGGTCATCCTCCGGTCAGCCCTGGACCCACACGATGCCGTGGGAGGCACAGCCGACGGCCTCGGCCCTACACCTAACTCGGCCTCCGACCCGGTGGACACGCCACAGCCCTTGCCAACGGCACCTACAGGCCTCCCCCGGCTCCAGACAAGGCCTATGTCCTCCTATCCATTTAACAAAATCTTTCCCACAGTATGTGCGTATATTATATATTCACACTAAACCCTGCTCTTGCTAGTATGCCTCTGCTCTGTTTACTCTTTGACTCGGCGACAGAGGAAGAACACACATACATGAGTGATAGTGTTCTGAGCCACACTTAACTACGCAACGTGTTCCGTGCCCCAGCGACTGGGATGTGGAAGTAGCCGCGTTTTATGACTGTGCGTGCTCACCGCGAGGTCTGCGTGCTGAGCGTTTAATGGATGACAACCCAGGGGGAGGCAAGTCCAGAGGAAGGAGACCGGGTTGGCTTATGTGGCCCCTTCCCTCTCCTCTCCCACTGCTCTGAGCTCACTGGGGGCTAGGGGATCCCTGCTGTGACACAGGCAACCTCTCTCATCATTTTGGTTTTTAAACATGTTTAATTCTGTATGTGTGTGCCTTGTGTAACTTAAGACTTTGGCCGATCATCCTCACACACTCCCACTTCCCCACGAGAGAACGGATTTGGCATCCAGGTCCTCGAGGCTGGAGGAACGACAGAAGGAAGTGCTTCTGCCTGCTGTGTGATTATTGAAAATGTAAGCTTACTTAGAATTTACCAAGTAGCTTAGTAATATCAGAAAAGGTCCTCTTTAATGACCGCCTGGCCTGACTCTAACCTAAACTGCTAACATGTCAAGCCACGTTGAGTTACAACTGTGCCCACTTCTCGCTGACCCTAGAGTCTGCAGGGTCTCCACCAGACTCAATACACGCAGAATTCCTAACCTGTGGAGACCACGTTCTAGTTGGAGGGGAGGAAAGAGACAATGAACATCTGTAAGTTTTCCGGTAGCTTAGCCGGTAACAAACACTATGAAGAATGAAAAGCAGGATATGGAGGACTGAGATTGTAGGCAGAGAGAAGCAGGGCTTTCAAAATAAACAGTGGACAGGGTAAGCCTCACCAGGGAGGCGGGACTTGAACAGTCTAGAAGGAGGTGACAGAACCAGGTATCTGAGGGAAAAGCATTCCATACAATGGGATAAATTACTGAAAAAGCCAAGAGGAGGGATGCTTGTGGTCTTCAGGGAGCAGTCAGTCAACAAATGCGGCTAGAATACCGTCAGCAAGGAGGGCAAAGAGGACCGGGGACAGAGATATGGGTTGAAGTCCCCGCACCACCATCGACTAGTTTTGTAGTCACACGCTGTTGACTCGATGTGCAAATGTCTCGGTGAACCCAGTGCTGTCTGTCTCTAGGGCCTAGTTACCTTGCAGGCTTTTGGAAACATAAGTAGGGAAGTGACATATAAGCCATCTTGTGAACTGTTCTGTACATAAAGATAGATGGGTAGACAAAAACATGATGATAGATAGATAGGACAGATAGACAGATAGATAGATGATAGATTAGATAGGATAGATGACAGGTATAGATAGATTGAATATATGATTGATAGATAGATAGATAGATAGATAGATAGACAGACAGACAGACAGACAGACAGACAGACAGATAGATAGATAGATAGCCAGCCATGTTAGATAGCCGTGTTGTTAACTGTTTGTAAGGCTGGGGGCACTGATGGGAGGAGCGAGCACGTCGGACACTGAGGATGTGCCAATGTCTCCGGCTGCTGCCCCCTCCCACGTGGGACACTGATGATGGGCCGAAGTTCTTGGCTGTTGCCCCCTCCCAACCTGAAAAATATGCCTTGGGCTAGCCAATCCTCGTGCTGCTGTAAATCTAAGCTCTGCCTCCCCCTACCTTCTTGAAAATCTCGCTGCCTGCCTGTCTACTTAAGTGTGAATTCCCCAGCCTCCATTTCTATAGACCGGGGAAATCTCGCCCGGGTATTTGCGTTCAAATAAACTACCGGGCCCTTTGTTGCCTCCCTTCACCTGCTTATTTCAGCTAGAATTTATCTTACACTGTTCTGTACATAAGGATAGATGGGTAGACAAAAAGATGACAACAGGTAGGTGACAGATAGGTGACAGATGATAGATTAGAAATACATACATTAGATAGATGATAGATATTCATACGTTAGACGAATAGATTGACAGAGATGACAGATAGATAAGACATATATAGATGACGGATGATAGACTAGATAGGACAGATGATATAGGTAGGTTACGTTAGAAAGACAGATGATAAGATATTGATAGATTAGATAGAGAATAGATAGATGATAGATAGATACAGAGTTATGAACTGAATTTTTGGGCCCTCACCTCACCATCTTCTGCTCCTCCTAACCCCCCGCCGCCGCCACCACACACACACACACACACACAAGTTCATATTTGAATTGAGTCAGGGTTGAAGCCCTAACCCCCACTGTCATGGTCTTGGGAGGTGGGGCCTTTGGAGGTAATTTGGTTCGGAAGCTATCATGAGGGTGTGGGTGGAGCTGCCATTATGCAATCAGTGCTATTAAGAGGAACAGAGGACAGAGCTTTCTCCCTCGACCCTGTGAGGACACAGCAGGGATGCGGCCGTATGCAAGCCAGAAGAAGGGACCTCACCAGGAACTGAACCTGCCTTGGTCTTGGACTTCTGCTTCCAGAATGGTGAGAAATCAGTGTCTATGGATGAAGCCCCCACTCAATGACACTCTGGTTATCAGCTTGAGTAGACTAACATAGATATGTAGGTAAACAGAGACGCACTTAAGACGATGGATGGAGAGAGCCTACGCATAGATATCTGTGCTTAGGTGTCTGCATAGGTATCTGTGTCCAACCACCTCTGCACTTTGAAGTCCGCTCCCTATGGGGGGCACGCCAGGAGCACAACTTATGCGCGTTTCTTTTTTAAAGTGCGGGCTGCAGTTTCCTATAACTGGGGTCTCCGTTAACTCTCAGCCGTGTGTGTGTGTGTGTGTGTGTGTGTGTGTGTGTGTCTGTGTGCGTGCGTGCGTGTGCGCGCGCCTGTGCGTGTGCGTGTGCGTGTGCGTGTGTGTGTGCGTGTGTGTGTGTGTGTGTGTGTGTGTGTGTGTACGCCACTGCCCCATCGGTCTACAATCACAGGAGATGCAAAAGTAACAAAGGAACGCAGGATAGGGCAAACATCTTGCAAACTATGACCAGAAAGAGTAAAGTTCTCCACTAGCCTCTGGGGATATCTTTGCCAAGTGATTCTATGCAATTTTAGAAAGATCTTGCCGGAAATGTTGCTGGGACCACTCTGAACCATCGAGTTAGTTAAGGTAATAAGCCAGGACAGGAGGGCAGCAAAGAGCACCCACGGTGTGTCTCCTATGTATCAGGCCAAGGTGTACAGGCTTTAATTCTACTACACCACTTCATCTCACCATGGCTGATGTGGGATGACCTTATGCACCACCTTCATCCGTGAGTAAAAAGTTACTTCAGAATCACCTCCCTTAACAGAAAATAAATAAGTGCGGGGACATAAACATTCCTAGAATTCCTGCCACCATCACCCAACTCTTTATGCTCAGCACCCTTTTCATACGAACGGAAACATAGCTCTCAACGCTACTATTCCATTTCAGAGAGACCTCACTCACATCTAAATGCCTAAATGCACTGAAACTCCACCTCCACCTTGACAGCAGAGGGGAGCAGTTTCCCCACAAGCTAGCTGGCCTGCCACCTCAGCAAGCCCACGGGCCACCGGCCCACAAGAGCCCTGCGTGTCACCAAAAGGCAGTTCCCTTAACCAGTGACTACACGCATGCTCTCTGGAGATGGGCCAGCAAGCAGGGCCGCCGAGGTGACATCGGTGCACAGGCAAAAAGACCTACTACTGGGCATGCACCTGCCTCGGACCCCGCAGGCCAGCCAGGGTGCTCCCTGCGTGGGGCCTCGGATATGCCCCGCAGCTCACGCAGCCGCCACAGCGGGAACGGCCCAGGGGCAGAGCAGCCGGAGGGCCCTGGCCCGCACAGGTTCAAGAGCCCAGCCCGCCAACCACACCGTCCACACCCAGCGGACTCGTGCCACCTACGCAGGAGAAGTTCCCACCCGAGGCCACTCCTCTCAAGACCCAAACACACAGCTAACTCACATAAACAGACACAAGGAATTGAGACTGAGAAGGACACAGAGGAATCAAACTGCACCTAGTGACAGAACGTTGACAAAAGTGAGACAACAGATACATAGACAGACAGATGATTGATACATAGATTGGGTTGATATACATACATATAGGTGATAGATTAATTAGATAGATACACAGATGAGAGTAGATAGATGATAGATCATAGATAGATAGATAGGTAGATAGATAAAGGGATAGGTAGGTAGGTAGATAGGAGAGCATCATACTAAACAAAGCTATCTCTCGCTCAAGACCATCTACGTGCTCCCTTACAGGAGACTCACTTGAGATCCAAGGACACAGACAGACTAGAAGCCGAAGGGGCGGGGACAGGTACCCTACACAGGTGAAACTGAGAAACAAACAAACAAACAAACAAACAAACGGATTCTGTCTGAGTCCCCAGAGACAGTCACTAGAAAATAGCCCTATCTGGCCACCGTGAATTCTTTTTGTTTGGTTTCAGCAGGGCCCAGCCATAGATTTAGTGGTGCAGCAACGCCCTTCTCATCTTCTCTCACCTCAACAACTGAATTGCGGTAATAATATGCGTCTGGGCCTTTGAAATCAGTGGCTTTTATGATGTTCACGAATGTAAAGAGGCAATAACCAGATACCGAGGGAAGTTTGGATGCTTAACCGAACACGTCACTCCACAGCACACTCTTTGCTCCCAACTGCTCCTGTCTAGAAACTGGTGTTCCTTTTTATTTGTCCCTCCCTCCTATCAGCGGCGATCACGCCGATGTCCCTCAAACATGGTGGTGAGCAAAGCACCAAGTTTACTTTTCTGTCGACAACAGGCCCAGAGGAAGGATACTTGTGGTCTTCAGGGAGCACTTAGTCAGTGAATGTGGCTAAATACAGTCAGCAAGCGAGAAGGAGGTAAAAGAGGACAGAGGACAGAGATACGGGTTCAAGTCCCTGCACCACCATTTCCTGGTTTTGTAGGTGCACGCGGCTGACTCGACCTGCAAGTGTCTCGGTGAAAACCCAGTGCTCTCCCTACGGCCTAGTTACCTTGCAAGATTTTTGGAGGCATAATGTAGGGGAGTGACATAGCCTATGTTGTTGACTGTTCTTGTACATAAGGACAGAAGGGCAGACAAAAAGATGATTGATTCATAGATAGATAGATAGATAGATAGATAGATAGATAGATAGACAGATAGATAGAGAGATAGATAGAGAGACAGAGAGATAGAGAGAGAGATATAGGTACATATCAATTAATAAAAGCTATTGCTCATAAACCAGGAGAGTAATGGTGAAAGCACACAGCGAAACTACAAACAAAAAAGAAGAATGAAAAATCCAGTTTAAAAAGTGCAGCAAGCAGCCATAAGAAGAAAACAAATCCTACCATTTGCAATGATGTGGACGGAGCTAGACGGTATTATGCTCAGTGAAATAAGCCAGGCGGAGAAAGACAAGTACCAAATGATTTCACTCGTGTGTGGAGTATCACAACAAAGAAAAACTGAAGGAGAAAAACAGCAGCAGACTCACAGAACCCGAGAGTGGACTAACAGTTACCAAAGGGAAAGGGACTGGGGAGGGAGGGATAGGGGCGGGGAGAAAGAAAGGGGGCATCAGGATTAGCATGTAGAATGTGTGGGGGGGAGCATGGGGAGGGCTGTACAACCCAGAGAAGACAAGTAGTGATTCTACAGCATCTTACTACACGCTGATGGACAGCGACTGTAACGGGGTGTGTCGGGGGGACATGGTGAAGGGGTCTACAGCATCCAAACTACACTGATGGACAGTGACTGTAAGAGGTTTTCGCGGGGGACTTGGTGAAGGGGGGAGCCTGGTAAACGTAATGTTCTTCACGTGACTGTAGATGAATGATGACAAAAAGAATTTAAGAAGTGCAATAAGGGCACAGCTCTGAATCATCAGAATAAAAGGACAGGCTTTGAGTGCTCCAAACAAAAGACACAGGGTTAAAAGAAGGGATGAAAGCTCAAGACCACCTACGTGCTCCCTTACAGGGTGGGGACAGGTACCCTACACAAGTGAAACTGAAAAAACAAACAATCAAACAAATGGATTCTGTCTGAGTCCCCAGAGACAGCCACTAGAAAATAGCCCTATCTGGCCACCGTGAATTCTTTTTGTTTGGTTTCAGCAGTGCCCAGCCATAGATTTAGTGGTGCAGCAACGTCCTTCTCATCTTCTCTCACCTCAGTATGCGTCTGGGCCTTTGAAATCAGTGGCTTTTATGATGTTCACGAATGTAAAGAAGTAATAGCCACATAAAGAGGGAAGTTTGGACACTCAAATAAACACGTCAGTCCACAACACACTCTTTGCTCCCAGCTGCTCCTGTCTAGAAATTGGGTGTTCCTTTCTGTTTGTCCCTCCCTCCGATCAGCGGCGATCACGCCGTCTTTATACTCATGTGTGGAGTATCACAACAAAGAAAAACTGAAGGAAAAAAACAGCAGCAGACTCACAGAACCCGAGAGTGGACTCACAGTTACCAAAGGGAAAGGGGCTGGGCAGGGTGGGTGGGAAGGGAGGGATAAGGGCGGGGAGAAAGAAAGGGGGCATCAGGATTCGCATGTATAACGTGTGGGGCGGGGGGAGCATGGGGAGGGCTGTACAACCCAGAGAAGACAAGTAGTGATTCTACAGCATCTTACTACACGCTGATGGTCAGCGACTGTAACGGGGTTTTTGGGGGGGACTTGGTGATCATCATGTTCTTCACGTGACTGTAGATGAATGATAACAAAAAAATTTTTTAAGTGCAATAAGGACACAGCTCTCAATTGTCAGAATAAAAGGACAGGCTCTGAGGGCTCCAATCAAAAGACACAGGGTTAAAAGAAGGGATGAAAACTCAAGACCACCTACGTGCTCCCTTACAGGAGACTCACTTGAGATCCAAGGACGAAGACAAACCAGAAGTTGAGGGGGTGGGGACAGGTACCCTAGACAAGTGAAACTGAAAAGAAAAAAAAAAAAAAGAAGAAGAAGAAAAAAGATGTGCTGCTGGGATTAAAGACGGCGGCTCACGTGAGAGGGGAGGCGGAAACCTCCTCCCAAAACCAAAACCACATACATACGTACTATATGGAAATAGAACAACTACACCAAATCCTGGAAGAGCAGCAGGGAAGAACGCTGCTGCGGCAGGCTGTCACCTCGAGGAGAAGTGTGACGTACAGCCCCGGAGATGTGCTCTGGGAGCACGAACCTACCGTACACGTGCTGCGCTCTGGAGGATCGGTGGGCTTGGAAAGCAGAGACAGGCGGAAGACTTCGAGAGACTTGAGATTCCAGCCACTTGTGGGACAACACAGGGATCCACATCCGGCCGCTGTGGGACAAAAGAAAGGCGGACAGTCTGAGAGACTTCCTGACAGCGAGAGAACTGCTAAAGGGGCAAGGCTTCCGCAGGGCTTGCCGCTCAGGAGAAAGGACAGGTGCGCCAAACTGCCCGGGTGCACTCTGCCCGGCAGGCGGGGGAGCTTTCAGGAGCTCCGGGCGCTCCATCCCCCTGGCTGGCCTCGCAGCTCCGAGGCCCCTTACCGTGCTGTGACTGGCACACGGCCTGCCTCCCCGCCGGCACCGGCCTGCAAAACGGCCGCCCCCACCTACGGCAGCTTCTCCCTGCGTGCTCCGCAAACTGGCCCCGGCAGTGGAGACGGGCACTGCGGTCGGGAAGCAGGAAAGACCTCTTTCCTCCCGGCGGGGGTGGGCACCGGCACCTCTCCCCTGGGACCCCTGCCACCCCACCCCCCACCCACCCCAAGGGCTGAGCATCTCCAGAGAGTAAAGCTTCTGGGAGCTAGAGGGCGCCACCTACAAATATGAACCTTCAAAGGAACCTGGTAACTGGACTCAAATCAATCTTCCTGAGAAAGAGATCTCAAAATAAACACCAGGAGCATGCTCAGGGAGCTACAGAAAATATAACTGCCCCTGTCTCTCGAGCGCAATTCTCTCTCTCTCTCTGTCTCTCTCTGTCTCTGTCTCTGTCTCTGTCTCTCTCTCTCTCTCCCGGGAGCGCTGCTGAGGCCCTGTTCCGAGAGGGGTGCTGCGACAGCCCAGCAGGAACGGCACAGCTCTCGGGTCCACCCCGGCCGGTGCCAGGACAGTCCCACACGGGCTCTGACTGAACTGCAAGCGGGGGACGCCGCTCGTCTTAACTCCGCAGGAAAGACAACAGTGCCGCATGCTAGCCTCCCCGTCAATGGCTAGAGGCTACGTGGCTCCACCGATACCAGGTGACGTCAACACCCCGGGCTTCATCTCCTTGGCGATCTTTTTTCCCTATGACCCTTGAAAGCAGCACATGGAAAGATACAACCTACCAGTCTCCACACCGCCTCACCTCTCAGTTTTACGCCAGATGTTCCCGCATCACAGCTTCTCCTCTTCGTTCCCGTTTTCTCGGCTGGTTGGTGTTCTGGGAAAAAAAAAAAAAAAAAAAAAAACAGTCAGATTTGGAATGAAGTGGTAGGGGGTTTCGTAAGATTCTGTTTGACCACCATCAGTAGAACCAAAAGACATCCTTCAGTATGGGAGAATATACTCACCGATGACATATCTGATAAGGCGTTGCCATCCAAAACATGTATCAAGAGCTCACGAACCTCAACACACAAAAAGCAAATGAATCCAGTTACAAAATGGGCAGAGGCTCTCAACAGACACTTCTCCACAGAAGCAATTTCAGGTGGCCGGCAGGCACATGGAAAAGACGCTCCACATCGCTAACCATCAGAGAAATGCACACTAAAACCACAACGGGGTATCACCTCACACCAGTTAGGATGGCCACCACCCAAAAGACAGACAACAACAGATGTCGGCAAGGGTGTGGAGAAAGGGGAACCCTCCTACACTGCTGGTGGGAATGTCAGTCAGCTCAACCATTGTGGAAAGCGGTATGGAGGTTCCCCCAAAAACCAAAGAACAGAAATGCCATTTGACCCAGGAATTCCTCTCCTAGGAATTTACCCTAAGAGTGCAGGAGCCCAGTTTGAAAGAGACAGATGCACCCCTATGTTGATCACAGCACTACTTACAATACCCAAGAAAGGGAAGCAACCTAAGTGTCCATCGGGAGATGAAGGGATAAAGAAGAGGTGGTACATACACACTACGGAATATCACTCAGCCATAGGAAGAAAACAAATCCTACCACCATTTGCAACAACACGGACGGAGCTAGAGGGTGTTATGCTCAGTGAAATAAGCCAGGTGGAGAAAGACAAGTATCCAAGGATTTCACTCCTCTGGTGAGGTATGAGAACAAAGCAAAAACGGGAAGGAACAAAACAGCAGCAGACTCACAGAACCCAAGAATGGACTAACAGTTACCAAAGGGAAAGGGACCTGGGAGGACGGGTGGGGAGGGAGCGATAAGGGGGTAAAGGGGGCATTACGATCCGCACACATAATGTAGGGGGTGGGGGGCCACAGGGATTGCAGTGTAACACACAGAAGACAGGTAGTGATTCCATAGCATCTTACTACATTGATGGACAGCGACTGTAATGGGGTGCGGGGAGCGGACTTGATAATGGGGGGGAGTCTAGTAACCACAATGTTGCTCATGTAATTGTACTCTAATGGTAACAACAAAAAAATCACAATGAGCTATCACCTCACAGCATTCAGAATGGCTAGTTCCCCAAAAAACAAGAAATAACAAGTTATTTATGAGGATGTGGACAAAAGGGAACCGTCATGCACTGTTCGTGACCATGTAAATTGGTGCAGCTACTATGGAAAACAGTGTGGTGGTTCCTACATATATTAATAGCGGTTTCATCTGACCCAGCGTTCTTTTTCATACACAGCAGTGTAACTCCTTTCAGGATACTGGACCTGTTTCCAATGCATACACCACCAAGCAATTCTTGAACACCAGCAGGGTGTCTGAGAACTCAATGCTGAGGCTATCTGCCCAGAGACAACACCAGATTCTACAGGGTAAGGTTTCTATCCTCAAGACTGCCCTCCTCCCCAGCTCCAGAGCCTGGTTGCAAGCCCCACGCAATTAGCTTGTGCTTCCCACCTGCAGGCTAAGATTGCGGGTTCCAACAACTTCCCCTTTAGGTCTGCCCAAGTTGCTAAGGTGCCTCAGAATCTCAGAAGAACACTCACGTTTAACAAAGAGTACCATAAAGGACACAACAGCCGGATGAACACACACATATGGCAAGGTCCCAAATAAAAGAGCTTCTATCCTCCTGGGGTGCTTGGGGCCTGGCCTGGTGGCATGTGCAGGCCACCTGGTTCCCCAGGCATGGAAGCTCTGACAGAGAAACAGGAGATGAGAGAGATGTGCTCTTCTCTTAGGGTTTTGTGAGGGCTTCACTACAGAGTCATGACTGACTGAATCACTGGCCATTGCTGATTCAGCCTCCAGCCCTCATCCCTTTCCTCTTCCCTGGGGGCTGAGGGCTAATAATTTCCATCCTCTAATCACAAGCTTGGTGCCCCTGGCAACCAGCCTCTAACCTAGGATAGGGCCCCAAAGCCTCTGCATTAACCTAACAAGACACCCATTGGACAGTTATGGCTCAGAAGGATCTTCAGGAATTGTGCACGAGGAGCAAAAATACCTAGGAAATGTATTTTGGTCATCTCAATTACCAAATATTTACTTATCATCAGTCATATCACAACAGGTGTCCCCACATACCCATAATGCCTGCAGGGACCTCCCTCTCCCCAAGACGAGGCACAGAGCTTCCCACTTCCACCATAATTTCCTTCACAGTCATGACATTGATCTGCACCAAGGACGATCCCTTTCAGGAGGATAAAGTGAAGGCTTCCGGCATAATGCCAAGGCCAAGGAGGCCCTCCTCCCCAGGGACATGGGGCAGAGAGATGGGAGAAATGGCTTCAGGAGTCTGTTTTCCTGTCAGCCGCTCTCCACTCCCCCAGCCTCAGCTGTCACCTCACCACCCAGCCTGACACACAGGGGCTTGCGAAGAAAAAAATCCTGGAGTCAGAGCAGCTGAACAGCTGCCGTGTGTGCTCAGCTTTGCAATGCGAGGGGTTCCACTCCTCTCGGGGTTCAGACTGGAAAAACCCGACAGGGAAGATGAGGTGGTCCAGCGACTCCCTGTTGCCACGTCGAATGGGGCAGTGCAAGCTCCACTTCCGCTGGAGATGCTTCCTGGCTGTCTCTGAGCACTTGCAAGGCAGCACGATAGGGTGTAGTTAGGGGGAAAATTCCCAAATCTAGAATTTTAATTTCCTGAGTATGATGACTAGACTTTCTGCTGCTCTGACTACACTGGAGAACAAAGAATGTCTAAGCAGCAGGTTCCACTTCTGAGAGACAGCACCCACGTTACCCGTTCGCTGCTGCCTCTGGTGACCAAGATGAGGACTAGCTGGATGTTACTAGGAAGTTTTGACTGTCAAAACAAAAGTGCAAATTTTGGAGACACCTTCTCAATCCACTCTCTGCATTTGCAGTGAGACAAAGCACAGAAATGGGATGAGGGTCATGACACTGTGAAATATACTCAGCCTAGAAAAAGCCCACTTTATACTTTAACTTCATCTACATGCTGTTCTGCTTCTTCCAGCCCCTCTATCAATTAAGGAACCTTGTAACCAGGATGGGAGGTAGACCTCCAAAGTGTAAGTGAACCTAGGGGGATAAAAAATGCTGAGATCTGCACTCCCCAACTTCAAGCTCTACTATAAAGCCATAGTAATCAAGACAGTTTGGTACTGGCACAAGAGCAGAGCCACAGACCAATGGAACAGACTAGAGAATCCAGACATTAACCCAGACATATATGGTCAATTAATATTTGATAAAGGAGCCATGGACATACAGTGGCAAAATGACAGTCTCTTCAACAGGTGGTGCTGGCAAAACTGGACCATTGTCTAACCCCATATACAAAAGTAAACTCAAAATGGATCAAAGACCTGAATGTAAGTCACGAAACCATTAAACTCTTGGAAGAAAACATAGGCAAAAACCTCTTAGACATAAACATGAGTGACCTCTTCTTGAACATATCTCCCCGGGCAAGGAAAACAACAGCAAAAATGAGTAAGTGGGACTATATTAAGCTGAAAAGCTTCTGTACAGCAAAAGACACCATCAATAGAACAGAAAGGAACCCTACAGTATGGGAGAATATATTTGAAAATGACAGATCCGATAAAGGCTTGACATCCAGAATATATAAAGAGCTCACACGCCTCAACAAACAAAAAACAAATAACCCAATTTAAAAAATGGGCAGAGGAACTGAACAGACAGTTCTCCAAAAAAGAAATACAGATGGCCAACAGACACATGAAAAGATGCTCCACATCGCTAATTATCAGAGAAATGCAAATTAAAACTACAATGAGGTATCACCTCACACCAGTAAGGATGGCTGCCATCCAAAAGACAAACAACAACAAATGTTGGCGAGGCTGTGGAGAAAGGGGAACCCTCCTACACTGCTGGTGGGAATGTAAGTTAGTTCAACCATTGTGGAAAGCAGTATGGAGGTACATCAAAATGCTCAAAACAGACTTACCATTTGACCCAGGAATTTCACTCCTAGGAATTTACCCTAAGAATGCAGCAATCAAGTATGAGAAAGATCAGTGCACCCCTATGTTTATCACAGCACTATTTACAGTAGCCAAGAATTGGAAGCAACCTGAATGTCCATCGATAGATGAATGGATAAAGAAGATGTGGTACATATACACAATGGAATACTACTCAGCCATAAGAAAAGGGAAAATCCAACCATTTGCAGCAACATGGATGGAGCTGGAGGGTATTATGCTCAGTGAAACAAGCCAAGTGGAGAAAGAGAAATACCAAATGGTTTCACTTATCTGTGGAATATAAGAACAAAGGAAAAACTGAAGGAACAAAACAGCAGCAGAATCACAGAACTCAAGAATGGACTAACAGGTACCAAAGGGAAAGGGACTGGGGAGGAGGGGTGGGTAGGGAGGGATAAGGGGGGGGGGGAGGAGTAGGGGGGTATTAAGATTCGCATGCATGGGGGGGGGGTAGGAGAAAAGGGAGGGCTGTACAGCACAGAGAAGGCAAGTAGTGATTCTACAACATTTTGCTCTGCTGATGGACAGTGACTGTAAAGGGGTTTATAGGGGAGACCTGGTATAGGGGAGAGCCTAGTAAACATAATATTCGTCATGTAAGTGTAGATTAGTGATACCAAAAACAAAACAAAAAAACAAAAAAAAAAGGGCAGTTCCTGTGTGGTAACCGCCAATGAGTTCTACACAAGGGTATAAAGGGCATATAAAAGTGTAGGCAAAGGGTCTGTTTGTGTTTATACAGAGGATCAAAGCCTAATTGGGCTACCCCGAAAATGAACTAAGATACGATATGAAAAAGAACTTCCAACATCAGCACTCTCTGGAAGACTCATGCCAAAAGATGATCATCAAAAAACCCCAACAAAGATCCACGCACTGCTACAGCTGTAGATGCACTCATCCCACCAGTTCCTGGACTTGCCATGGGAATGAAGGAGACATCTAAGCTGGCCTGTGCATACGGTAAAACAACAAATTTGACTGGATCTATACTGTTGGAACTCAACCAAGAATTAGGAGAAGTGCAAATTGTAGCGCTCCAAAGTCTTACAACTACAGACTATTTACTGTTAAAAGAACATAAGGGATGTGAACATTCCCCAGGAATGGATTGTTTTAATCTGTCTGATTTCTCTCAGACTGTTCAAGTTCAGTTGGACAATATCCACCACATCACAGATAAGTTTTCACAAATGCCTAAGGTGCCTAACTGGTTTTCTCGGTTTCACTGGAGATGGCTGGTAATTACAGGTATGCTTTGGTTATGTAACTATACTCCTATTATGTTAATGTGTGTGCGCAATTTAAGTAGTAGCTTAAAACCTATACATGCTGAAGTTACTCTACAAGAAGATATGTCAAAGAAATAATCAATCTTCCCATGTTTTCTTCCGCCTGCTACTTCTATAGCTTTTCTTCTTCCTTCCTAATTACAACCCTTAAATAGAATTCGTGCCTCATATCAAATTTACCGAGTATCATAATTCTTCCAAGTGGTAAAGATACCTCAAGACAGATGCTGGGCATAGAAGCTACAGGGCATAACCATGCAAAGAAATAGAAAGCTAACCATTTCAAACAATAAGGCTTCTCTCTCACTTACCAACTCTACATTTCCCTGTATGGCCCCGGAAGATGACTGGTTAGCCAGAGACGGGTAAGATTCCTCAAGGGAGGAACAACCTAAGACAGGCACAGTCGCAGGGGGGTCATCAGGTGAGAAATTGGGGATCAACAGAGGTGAGGCTTAGAACCTCACCCCACCGTTCTGAGAGAAATCTTCTGCATACGTGGATGTTTTATTGCCCTGGTCTAGCTTGGATTAACACATAGTCTACAGGCACACACCTGATCATCTACATTTGCCCTCTTACAACACTAAACTATGTTTTCTACCTTTATTTTGTATCTACCTTCCACTTCAGCATTTTACTAAAAATAATAATAATAAAGAGAGAAATGTGGTATCCACATATAAATCAAGTATAAAAACCAAATGAGTATTCATATTTGAACTGACTGTTTATAGTTCATAATGCATGAGCAAAACCGAAAGTTTCTGTGATGACTGCCCTTGTACTGTTCACTATGTAACTTATTCACTATGTAAGAATTTGTTCTCCATGTAAGAACTTGTTTGTTATGCCTCAGAAGATTGGAGACTGACGAAAATTAGGCTTGGGGTGGATTAATGATTGTGCATTGAGCATTGACTCCCCTATACAGAATTTTATTGTCCTTAACAACCATTTGATCAATAAATATGAGAGATGCCCTCACAGAAAAAAAAAAAGAAAAAAAAGGACAAGACTTCCAATGGTAAAATAAATAAGTAACCGGGATGTAATGGATAGCGTAAGGAATATAGTCAAGATATTGTAACGGCTTGGTAGGGCGATAGCTGGAACCTAGAATTATGTATATAAATGTTTTATCACTGTGTTGTACACTTGAAACTGACGTAATGTAATACTGTGCGTCAACTACCCTTCAATAAAAAATAATACACTAAAAAAATAAATAAAATAAAAATAAAAATAAAAAGTAGAGTTTAAAAAAAAAACAAAAACAAAAACGTAAAGGATGAACAGTCGGGATCGGGAATGGACAGGCTGACTGCTGAGAGGAGGCGAGGTCGCCCCGCAAGCTTCCAGCTTGGCTGACGGGCAGGAACGGCGACGCCATCGAGACCGAGAGTCTAAAGGAGAAGCATTTTAAAAATAAAAAGTGTTTCCCAGTTTATACTCTGCTGTGTTATTCACGTACGAGACACAGGCCCCCAAAACTAGATCAGAGAGAAAATCTGGGCAGCCAGGCCCAGTCAGAATGCGGGATGTGGCTATGCTGAGACCCGGTGGTCCCCGACCTACGCTTTCTGTGAGAAGCAAAGAAAGAACCTGCCCGCTAGCTAGGACGGCAAGTCATGGGGTCTGCGCCCTCCTCAGAAGTCAGCCGCCTGGCTGGCCATGGCCGAGAAGGCATGCCTGGCTCCCGGTGTCCCAGAGAAGCTGGGAACGCCCGGGAAAGGGCGGGCCGTGCCCCGGGCAGCCTCTGGGTGGCTCCGCGCCGGGCCGTGAGCAGGCCCTGGCCTCCGGGAGCGCGGGGGGGCGGGCGGGGGTGTGGGGGTGGGGGGCAAGGCACTTGCCGCCCGCCGCACCCCGGGCGCCGAGAACATGCAGAGCCGGCACCCGGGCGGGCCGAGCTCCGACAGACGCGGGCACTGCAGCCCTCGACGGTCCGCACGGTGGCCTCGTCGGTCCGAACACCCGCACGGCCCTCAGCGGGCAGTCCCGGGGGCTAGGGATTCTACTGGGGTTGGCCTTGGGGCCGCGCCGTGGCCTTGGCCCAGGGTCTCCTCTGGGCGGGGCCGGTGTGCTTAAGGCAGTGGGGGGGGGGGCTTGGTGATGCGGCCCCTGGGTGACGTCACAGCGGCCCAGGCCGCTTTGTGATGCGTCCCCTGGCTGACATACATACCAGGCTCGCCCTAGCTGGGCAGCTCAGTGCGTGCTTGGCCTGAGAAGGAGTTAGTGGCAAAGGAGACCCTCTCCCTAGCTTCAGACCCTTTCCTCGGATCGTTTGGCGCACACCACAACCCATTTTCCCGTGTGGACAGTTTCCTCCTTCCTAAGGTTCGTGCCCCACCCCGCCCGCCGCCTCCCCAGCCCCACCTTCTTCGCCCGCCGGTCCTTCCCGTCCCCGGGACGCTGGCCCCTACCCCTCCTGCCAGGGAGCACCCTGCACCTGCCCGCTGCCCTGGTCACAGGCTGTTCCACTGGGGATCCTGTGCCTTTAGCGGCTGGCTTTTCCCACTTTTCCCAACAGAGTTCCCACTTCCACGGGGAGCAGTCCTGGGCCTCTGGACCATCCTAGGCTCCCAGCAGACGGCTGGAGAGAGACCACCCAGACGAGCTCCTCCTCTGCAGGGCACACGGGCACCACTACCAGCCCGCCTCGAGGTGTCCTGCCTCTGTGAAACCGCCATCCAGAGTCAGCCAACAGACAAGGCCATGGGCAGCGCCACCGCCGGCCTCCTGCGCGCCTCAGACAACCACCGCGCGGGCGGTCGTCGTCTGGTCTCCCCTGGCCCCATACGATGCCGTGGGAGGCACAGACGACGGCCTCGGCCCTACCCGCATGGCGGACGACGACCCGATGGGCAAGCCACCGCCTTCGGGAAAGGCACCCACAACTGCCCCCTGGCCACGGACAAGTCCGTGGGCTGCACAGGCGCCAGCCTGAAGGCTGATGCTCAGGACGACGAGCCCATGGACACGACACCACCCTCCATGGCCGTCATCTTCCGGTCGCCCCCGGCCGCACACGGGGCCGTGGGTAGCTCCACCTTCGGCCCGAGGGGCGGCGATGACGACCGGGACGAGCCCATGGACACGACGCCACCCTCCATGGCCGTCATCTTCCGGTCGCCCCCGGCCGCGCACGGGGCCGTGGGCAGCTCCACCTTCGGCCCGAGGGCCGGCGATGACGCCCGGGACGAGCCCATGGACACGACGCCACCCTCCATGGCCGTCATCTTCCGGTCGCCCCCGGCCGCGCACGGGGCCGTGGGCAGCTCCACCTTCGGCCCGAGGGCCGGCGATGACGCCGGGGACGAGCCCATGGACACGACGCCACCCTCCATGGCCGTCATCTTCCGGTCGCCCCCGGCCCCGCACGGGGCCGTGGGCAGCACCACCGCCGGCCTCCTGTGTGCCTCCGACAACCACCGCGCGGGCGGTCGTCGTCTGGTCTCCCCTGGCCCCATACGATGCCGTGGGAGGCACAGACGACGGCCTCGGCCCTACCCGTAAGTCAGCCTCGGACCCGATGGGCACGCCGCCGCCCTCGGGAAAGGCACCTACAACTGCCCCCCCGGCCCCAGGCAAGGCCCAGGGCAGCACAAGCGCCCGCCCGAAGGCTGACGCTGACGCTCAAGACGAGCCGATGGGACACGACACCCCCCTCGATGGCCGTCATCTTCCGGCCCCCCCCCCAGCCCCACACGAGGCCGTGGGCAGCGGCACCGCCGGCCTCCCATGGCCCCACACGATGCCGTGGGAGGCACAGACGACGGCCTCGGACCGGTACCCGCAAGTCGGACTAGGACCCGATGGGCACGCCACCGCCATCGGGAAAGGCACCTACTCGTCCCCCCGGGCCCCAGACGACGCAGTGGGCAGCACAGGCGCCGGCCCGAAGGCTCACTCTGACTCTCAAGGCGAGCCAATGGACACGACGCCACCGTCGCTCGCCGTCATCTTCCGGTCCCCACCGGGCCCCACACCAGGCCGTGGGCATCACCACCGCCGGCCTCCTGCGCACCTCAGACACCCACCGCGCGGTCGGTCATCGTCCGGTCTCCCCTGGACCCACACGATGCCGTGGGAGGCACAGACGACGGCCTCGGCCCTACCCCCAAGTCGGACGATGACCCGATGGGCCCGCCACCACCCTCGGGAAAGGCACCTACAACTGATCCCCGGCCCCAGACAAGGCCATGGGCAGGACAAGCGCCGGCCTTAAGGCCGACGCTGACGCTCAAGACGAACCAGTGGACACGACGCCACCCTGGCTGGCCGTGATCTTGCGGTCTCCCCCGGCGCCACACGAGGCCGTGGGCAGCACCACCGCCGGCCCGAAGGCCGACGATGACGCTCGGGTCGAGCCGATGGACACGACGCCACCCTCGGTGGCCGTCATCTTCCGGTCCCCACCGGCCTCGCACGAGGCCGTGGGCGGCGCCACCGCCGGCCTCCTGCGCACCTCAGACACCCACCGCGCGGGCGGTCATCCTCCGGTCAGCCCTGGACCCACACGATGCCGTGGGAGGCACAGCCGACGGCCTCGGCCCTACACCTAACTCGGCCTCCGACCCGGTGGACACGCCACAGCCCTTGCCAACGGCACCTACAGGCCTCCCCCGGCTCCAGACAAGGCCTATGTCCTCCTATCCATTTAACAAAATCTTTCCCACAGTATGTGCGTATATTATATATTCACACTAAACCCTGCTCTTGCTAGTATGCCTCTGCTCTGTTTACTCTTTGACTCGGCGACAGAGGAAGAACACACATACATGAGTGATAGTGTTCTGAGCCACACTTAACTACGCAACGTGTTCCGTGCCCCAGCGACTGGGATGTGGAAGTAGCCGCGTTTTATGACTGTGCGTGCTCACCGCGAGGTCTGCGTGCTGAGCGTTTAATGGATGACAACCCAGGGGGAGGCAAGTCCAGAGGAAGGAGACCGGGTTGGCTTATGTGGCCCCTTCCCTCTCCTCTCCCACTGCTCTGAGCTCACTGGGGGCTAGGGGATCCCTGCTGTGACACAGGCAACCTCTCTCATCATTTTGGTTTTTAAACATGTTTAATTCTGTATGTGTGTGCCTTGTGTAACTTAAGACTTTGGCCGATCATCCTCACACACTCCCACTTCCCCACGAGAGAACGGATTTGGCATCCAGGTCCTCGAGGCTGGAGGAACGACAGAAGGAAGTGCTTCTGCCTGCTGTGTGATTATTGAAAATGTAAGCTTACTTAGAATTTACCAAGTAGCTTAGTAATATCAGAAAAGGTCCTCTTTAATGACCGCCTGGCCTGACTCTAACCTAAACTGCTAACATGTCAAGCCACGTTGAGTTACAACTGTGCCCACTTCTCGCTGACCCTAGAGTCTGCAGGGTCTCCACCAGACTCAATACACGCAGAATTCCTAACCTGTGGAGACCACGTTCTAGTTGGAGGGGAGGAAAGAGACAATGAACATCTGTAAGTTTTCCGGTAGCTTAGCCGGTAACAAACACTATGAAGAATGAAAAGCAGGATATGGAGGACTGAGATTGTAGGCAGAGAGAAGCAGGGCTTTCAAAATAAACAGTGGACAGGGTAAGCCTCACCAGGGAGGCGGGACTTGAACAGTCTAGAAGGAGGTGACAGAACCAGGTATCTGAGGGAAAAGCATTCCATACAATGGGATAAATTACTGAAAAAGCCAAGAGGAGGGATGCTTGTGGTCTTCAGGGAGCAGTCAGTCAACAAATGCGGCTAGAATACCGTCAGCAAGGAGGGCAAAGAGGACCGGGGACAGAGATATGGGTTGAAGTCCCCGCACCACCATCGACTAGTTTTGTAGTCACACGCTGTTGACTCGATGTGCAAATGTCTCGGTGAACCCAGTGCTGTCTGTCTCTAGGGCCTAGTTACCTTGCAGGCTTTTGGAAACATAAGTAGGGAAGTGACATATAAGCCATCTTGTGAACTGTTCTGTACATAAAGATAGATGGGTAGACAAAAACATGATGATAGATAGATAGGACAGATAGACAGATAGATAGATGATAGATTAGATAGGATAGATGACAGGTATAGATAGATTGAATATATGATTGATAGATAGATAGATAGATAGATAGATAGACAGACAGACAGACAGACAGACAGACAGACAGATAGATAGATAGATAGCCAGCCATGTTAGATAGCCGTGTTGTTAACTGTTTGTAAGGCTGGGGGCACTGATGGGAGGAGCGAGCACGTCGGACACTGAGGATGTGCCAATGTCTCCGGCTGCTGCCCCCTCCCACGTGGGACACTGATGATGGGCCGAAGTTCTTGGCTGTTGCCCCCTCCCAACCTGAAAAATATGCCTTGGGCTAGCCAATCCTCGTGCTGCTGTAAATCTAAGCTCTGCCTCCCCCTACCTTCTTGAAAATCTCGCTGCCTGCCTGTCTACTTAAGTGTGAATTCCCCAGCCTCCATTTCTATAGACCGGGGAAATCTCGCCCGGGTATTTGCGTTCAAATAAACTACCGGGCCCTTTGTTGCCTCCCTTCACCTGCTTATTTCAGCTAGAATTTATCTTACACTGTTCTGTACATAAGGATAGATGGGTAGACAAAAAGATGACAACAGGTAGGTGACAGATAGGTGACAGATGATAGATTAGAAATACATACATTAGATAGATGATAGATATTCATACGTTAGACGAATAGATTGACAGAGATGACAGATAGATAAGACATATATAGATGACGGATGATAGACTAGATAGGACAGATGATATAGGTAGGTTACGTTAGAAAGACAGATGATAAGATATTGATAGATTAGATAGAGAATAGATAGATGATAGATAGATACAGAGTTATGAACTGAATTTTTGGGCCCTCACCTCACCATCTTCTGCTCCTCCTAACCCCCCGCCGCCGCCACCACACACACACACACACACACAAGTTCATATTTGAATTGAGTCAGGGTTGAAGCCCTAACCCCCACTGTCATGGTCTTGGGAGGTGGGGCCTTTGGAGGTAATTTGGTTCGGAAGCTATCATGAGGGTGTGGGTGGAGCTGCCATTATGCAATCAGTGCTATTAAGAGGAACAGAGGACAGAGCTTTCTCCCTCGACCCTGTGAGGACACAGCAGGGATGCGGCCGTATGCAAGCCAGAAGAAGGGACCTCACCAGGAACTGAACCTGCCTTGGTCTTGGACTTCTGCTTCCAGAATGGTGAGAAATCAGTGTCTATGGATGAAGCCCCCACTCAATGACACTCTGGTTATCAGCTTGAGTAGACTAACATAGATATGTAGGTAAACAGAGACGCACTTAAGACGATGGATGGAGAGAGCCTACGCATAGATATCTGTGCTTAGGTGTCTGCATAGGTATCTGTGTCCAACCACCTCTGCACTTTGAAGTCCGCTCCCTATGGGGGGCACGCCAGGAGCACAACTTATGCGCGTTTCTTTTTTAAAGTGCGGGCTGCAGTTTCCTATAACTGGGGTCTCCGTTAACTCTCAGCCGTGTGTGTGTGTGTGTGTGTGTGTGTGTGTGTGTGTCTGTGTGCGTGCGTGCGTGTGCGCGCGCCTGTGCGTGTGCGTGTGCGTGTGCGTGTGTGTGTGCGTGTGTGTGTGTGTGTGTGTGTGTGTGTGTGTACGCCACTGCCCCATCGGTCTACAATCACAGGAGATGCAAAAGTAACAAAGGAACGCAGGATAGGGCAAACATCTTGCAAACTATGACCAGAAAGAGTAAAGTTCTCCACTAGCCTCTGGGGATATCTTTGCCAAGTGATTCTATGCAATTTTAGAAAGATCTTGCCGGAAATGTTGCTGGGACCACTCTGAACCATCGAGTTAGTTAAGGTAATAAGCCAGGACAGGAGGGCAGCAAAGAGCACCCACGGTGTGTCTCCTATGTATCAGGCCAAGGTGTACAGGCTTTAATTCTACTACACCACTTCATCTCACCATGGCTGATGTGGGATGACCTTATGCACCACCTTCATCCGTGAGTAAAAAGTTACTTCAGAATCACCTCCCTTAACAGAAAATAAATAAGTGCGGGGACATAAACATTCCTAGAATTCCTGCCACCATCACCCAACTCTTTATGCTCAGCACCCTTTTCATACGAACGGAAACATAGCTCTCAACGCTACTATTCCATTTCAGAGAGACCTCACTCACATCTAAATGCCTAAATGCACTGAAACTCCACCTCCACCTTGACAGCAGAGGGGAGCAGTTTCCCCACAAGCTAGCTGGCCTGCCACCTCAGCAAGCCCACGGGCCACCGGCCCACAAGAGCCCTGCGTGTCACCAAAAGGCAGTTCCCTTAACCAGTGACTACACGCATGCTCTCTGGAGATGGGCCAGCAAGCAGGGCCGCCGAGGTGACATCGGTGCACAGGCAAAAAGACCTACTACTGGGCATGCACCTGCCTCGGACCCCGCAGGCCAGCCAGGGTGCTCCCTGCGTGGGGCCTCGGATATGCCCCGCAGCTCACGCAGCCGCCACAGCGGGAACGGCCCAGGGGCAGAGCAGCCGGAGGGCCCTGGCCCGCACAGGTTCAAGAGCCCAGCCCGCCAACCACACCGTCCACACCCAGCGGACTCGTGCCACCTACGCAGGAGAAGTTCCCACCCGAGGCCACTCCTCTCAAGACCCAAACACACAGCTAACTCACATAAACAGACACAAGGAATTGAGACTGAGAAGGACACAGAGGAATCAAACTGCACCTAGTGACAGAACGTTGACAAAAGTGAGACAACAGATACATAGACAGACAGATGATTGATACATAGATTGGGTTGATATACATACATATAGGTGATAGATTAATTAGATAGATACACAGATGAGAGTAGATAGATGATAGATCATAGATAGATAGATAGGTAGATAGATAAAGGGATAGGTAGGTAGGTAGATAGGAGAGCATCATACTAAACAAAGCTATCTCTCGCTCAAGACCATCTACGTGCTCCCTTACAGGAGACTCACTTGAGATCCAAGGACACAGACAGACTAGAAGCCGAAGGGGCGGGGACAGGTACCCTACACAGGTGAAACTGAGAAACAAACAAACAAACAAACAAACAAACGGATTCTGTCTGAGTCCCCAGAGACAGTCACTAGAAAATAGCCCTATCTGGCCACCGTGAATTCTTTTTGTTTGGTTTCAGCAGGGCCCAGCCATAGATTTAGTGGTGCAGCAACGCCCTTCTCATCTTCTCTCACCTCAACAACTGAATTGCGGTAATAATATGCGTCTGGGCCTTTGAAATCAGTGGCTTTTATGATGTTCACGAATGTAAAGAGGCAATAACCAGATACCGAGGGAAGTTTGGATGCTTAACCGAACACGTCACTCCACAGCACACTCTTTGCTCCCAACTGCTCCTGTCTAGAAACTGGTGTTCCTTTTTATTTGTCCCTCCCTCCTATCAGCGGCGATCACGCCGATGTCCCTCAAACATGGTGGTGAGCAAAGCACCAAGTTTACTTTTCTGTCGACAACAGGCCCAGAGGAAGGATACTTGTGGTCTTCAGGGAGCACTTAGTCAGTGAATGTGGCTAAATACAGTCAGCAAGCGAGAAGGAGGTAAAAGAGGACAGAGGACAGAGATACGGGTTCAAGTCCCTGCACCACCATTTCCTGGTTTTGTAGGTGCACGCGGCTGACTCGACCTGCAAGTGTCTCGGTGAAAACCCAGTGCTCTCCCTACGGCCTAGTTACCTTGCAAGATTTTTGGAGGCATAATGTAGGGGAGTGACATAGCCTATGTTGTTGACTGTTCTTGTACATAAGGACAGAAGGGCAGACAAAAAGATGATTGATTCATAGATAGATAGATAGATAGATAGATAGATAGATAGATAGACAGATAGATAGAGAGATAGATAGAGAGACAGAGAGATAGAGAGAGAGATATAGGTACATATCAATTAATAAAAGCTATTGCTCATAAACCAGGAGAGTAATGGTGAAAGCACACAGCGAAACTACAAACAAAAAAGAAGAATGAAAAATCCAGTTTAAAAAGTGCAGCAAGCAGCCATAAGAAGAAAACAAATCCTACCATTTGCAATGATGTGGACGGAGCTAGACGGTATTATGCTCAGTGAAATAAGCCAGGCGGAGAAAGACAAGTACCAAATGATTTCACTCGTGTGTGGAGTATCACAACAAAGAAAAACTGAAGGAGAAAAACAGCAGCAGACTCACAGAACCCGAGAGTGGACTAACAGTTACCAAAGGGAAAGGGACTGGGGAGGGAGGGATAGGGGCGGGGAGAAAGAAAGGGGGCATCAGGATTAGCATGTAGAATGTGTGGGGCGGGGGGAGCATGGGGAGGGCTGTACAACCCAGAGAAGACAAGTAGTGATTCTACAGCATCTTACTACACGCTGATGGACAGCGACTGTAACGGGGTGTGTCGGGGGGACATGGTGAAGGGGTCTACAGCATCCAAACTACACTGATGGACAGTGACTGTAAGAGGTTTTCGCGGGGGACTTGGTGAAGGGGGGAGCCTGGTAAACGTAATGTTCTTCACGTGACTGTAGATGAATGATGACAAAAAGAATTTAAGAAGTGCAATAAGGGCACAGCTCTGAATCATCAGAATAAAAGGACAGGCTTTGAGTGCTCCAAACAAAAGACACAGGGTTAAAAGAAGGGATGAAAGCTCAAGACCACCTACGTGCTCCCTTACAGGGTGGGGACAGGTACCCTACACAAGTGAAACTGAAAAAACAAACAATCAAACAAATGGATTCTGTCTGAGTCCCCAGAGACAGCCACTAGAAAATAGCCCTATCTGGCCACCGTGAATTCTTTTTGTTTGGTTTCAGCAGTGCCCAGCCATAGATTTAGTGGTGCAGCAACGTCCTTCTCATCTTCTCTCACCTCAGTATGCGTCTGGGCCTTTGAAATCAGTGGCTTTTATGATGTTCACGAATGTAAAGAAGTAATAGCCACATAAAGAGGGAAGTTTGGACACTCAAATAAACACGTCAGTCCACAACACACTCTTTGCTCCCAGCTGCTCCTGTCTAGAAATTGGGTGTTCCTTTCTGTTTGTCCCTCCCTCCGATCAGCGGCGATCACGCCGTCTTTATACTCATGTGTGGAGTATCACAACAAAGAAAAACTGAAGGAAAAAAACAGCAGCAGACTCACAGAACCCGAGAGTGGACTCACAGTTACCAAAGGGAAAGGGGCTGGGCAGGGTGGGTGGGAAGGGAGGGATAAGGGCGGGGAGAAAGAAAGGGGGCATCAGGATTCGCATGTATAACGTGTGGGGCGGGGGGAGCATGGGGAGGGCTGTACAACCCAGAGAAGACAAGTAGTGATTCTACAGCATCTTACTACACGCTGATGGTCAGCGACTGTAACGGGGTTTTTGGGGGGGACTTGGTGATCATCATGTTCTTCACGTGACTGTAGATGAATGATAACAAAAAAATTTTTTAAGTGCAATAAGGACACAGCTCTCAATTGTCAGAATAAAAGGACAGGCTCTGAGGGCTC